>NC_135809.1:77588191-77888191 GCF_964213995.1 Mustelus asterias
CGTGCGCCCTCCTCTCTCTCGTGCGCCCTCTCTCTCTCGTAGCGCCCTCGCTCTCGTCTCGTGCGCCCTCTCTCGTGCGCCTCTCTCTCTCGTGCGCCCTCTCTCTCTCGTGGCGCCCTCTCTCTCTCGTGCGCCCTCTCTCTCTCGTGCGCCCTCTCTCTCTCGTGCGCCCTCTCTCTCGTGCGCCCTCTCTCTCTCGTGCGCCCTCTTCTCTCTCGTGCGCCCTCTCTCTCTCGTGCGCCCTCTCTCTCTCGTGCGCCCTCTCTCTCTCGTGCGCCCTCTCTCTCTCGTGCGCCCTCTCTCTCTCGTGCGCCCTCTCTCTCTCGTGCGCCCTCTCTCTCTCGTGCGCCCTCTCTCTCTCGTGCGCCCTCTCTCTCTCGTGCGCCCTCTCCTCCTCGTGCGCCCTCTTCTCTCGTGCGCCCTCTCTCTCTCGTGCGCCCTTCCCCTCTCGTGCGCCCTTCTCTCTCGTGCGCCCTCTCTCTCTCGTGCGCCCTCTCTCTCTCGTGCGCCCTCTCTCCTCTCGTGCGCCCTCTCTCTCTCGTGCGCCCTCTCTCTCTCGTGCGCCCTCTCTCTCTCGTGCGCCCTCTCTCTCTCGTGCGCCCTCTCTCTCTCGTGCGCCCTCTCTCTCTCGTGCGCCCTCTCTCTCTCGTGCGCCCTCTCTCTCTCGTGCGCCCTCTCTCTCTCGTGCGCCCTCCTCTCTCGTGCGCCCTCTCTCTCTCGTGCGCCCTCTCTCTCTCGTGCGCCCTCTCTCTCTCGTGCGCCCTCTCTCTCTCGTGCGCCCTCTCTCTCTCGTGCGCCCTCTCTCTCTCGTGCGCCCTCTCTCTCTCGTGCGCCCCTCTCTCTCTCGTGCGCCCTCTCTCTCTCGTGCGCCCTCTCTCTCTCGTGCGCCCTCTCTCTCTCGTGCGCCCTCTCTCTCTCGTGCGCCCTCTCTCTCTCGTGCGCTCTCTCTCTCTCTCTCGTGCGCCCTCTCTCTCTCGTGCGCCCTCTCTCCCTCTCGTGCGCCCTCTCTCTCTCTCGTGCGCCTCTCTCTCTCTCGTGCGCCCTCTCTCTCTCTCTCGTGCGCCCTCTCTCTCTCTCGTGCGCCCTCTCTCTCTCGTGCGCCCTCTCTCTCTCGTGCGCCCTCTCTCTCTCGTGCGCCCTCTCTCTCTCGTGCGCCCTCTCTCTCTCGTGCGCCTCTATCTCTCTCACGTGCGCCCTCTATCTCTCTCACGTGCGCCTCTATCTCTCTCACGTGCGCCCTCTATCTCTCTCACGTGCGCCCTCTATCTCTCTCACGTGCGCCCTCTATCTCTCTCACGTGCGCCCTCTATCTCTCTCACGTGCGCCCTCTATCTCTCTCACGTGCGCCCTCTATCTCTCTCACGTGCGCCCTCTATCTCTCTCACGTGCGCCCTCTCTCTCTCTCGTGCGCTCTTTCTCTCTCTCTCTCTCGTGCGCTTCCTTCTCTCTCTCTCGTGCGCTCTTTCTCTCTCTCTCTCTCTCGTGCGCTTTCTCTCTCTCTCTCTCGTGCGCTCTTTCTCTCTCTCTCTCTCGTGCGCTCTTTCTCTCTCTCTCTCGTGCGCTCTTTTCTCTCTCTCTCTCTCTCTCGTGCGCTCTTTCTCTCTCTCTCCCCCACTTACCCTCCTTCCCTTCCCCTCCTTCCTCCCTCCCATTCCCCCTCCACTCTCCTTCCTTCCCTCCCTCCCTCCCTCCCTCCCTCCCTCCCCTCCCTTCCTTCCTTTCCCCTTCCCTCCATCCCTTCCTCACCTTTGGTGGGCAGCACGGTGGCACAGTGGTTAGCACTGTTGCCTCACAGCGCCAGGGTTTGATTCCTGGCTTGGGTGACTGCAAAGTTTGCACGTTCTCCCCATGTCTGCGTGGGTTTCTCCCGGGTGCTCTGGTTTCCCGAAAGACGTGTTGGTTAGGTGCATTGGCCATGCTAAATTCTCCCTCCCGGAGTGTGGCGATTAGGAGATTTTCACAGTAACTGCATTGCAGTGTTAATATAAGCCTACTTGTGACACTAATAAATAAACATTAAAAAAACTTTCCTCCCTCCCTGTCTCCCTCCCACTGAAATAGGTATCTGGGACATGACTGGGCAACTAACAGAGCCCATTTTTTAGTCAATGAAATGTAATGATTGGGAAATGACATGAGAAGGACTCAGATGGAAGGTACTTTAAACTGGGGGAATTCAGTGTCACATCGGAGAGTACAGATTGATACAGGAAGTGGGAATGGAATATTAGATGAACAAAAAAAAGAAAAAATCATTTAAAAACCAGCACCTCTCACTGTTGCAATGATATTTAGGATGGTAATTACTAGCTCTACATTGCTGCAGCTGATTAATCTATTCCAAAAAACAACTTCACACCATACAATACACATCGGTGGTGAAGTAGACAGCAAAACGCCATCTTCACAAGCCTTTGCAGTGCCACACAATTCTGACAGCAACTTTTGTGTAGTCATTAAATGGAGAACCTGCCTCTGCTTAAAGTTTCCGTGCCATTTATGCAGTGAGCACCATAGCCTCTCTTTCTATTTTGACAGCAACTTGTAAGAGAATCATAGAATGCAGAAGATGATTATTTAGCCCATCGAATCTGCACTGACTCTCCAACAAAATATCTTACCCAGGCCCATTCCCACCCTATCCCCATTTGCCATGGCTAATCCATCTAACCTACATATCTTGTGACACTAGGGCAATTTAGCATGACCTATCCACCTAACCTGCACATCTTTGGACTACGGGAGGAAACCGGAATACTCAGTGGAAACCCATGCAGACACAGGGAGAGCATGCAAATTCCACACTGTCACCCAAGGCCAGAATTGAACCTGGGTCCCTGGCGTTGTGAGGCAGCAATGCTAGCCACTGTGCTGCTAAAATTTTTTGGCACAACCAATTTATCTTGCAGAGAGTAACTACATCTCAGGTGTACAGTAACCATGTAAAGCACCTGAACCTTGAGCTTTTGGTGCAGATTCACTTGATGGGATAGATTTCAGTTTAGCCGTCTGTCACTACCCCTTATCCATTAGTCTCTATATGAGCCATGTGCAATAAATTGGGTGTTCCACTGTATTATGATATCACTGAAGACCCAGGAAAACTAGAACCTACTGCTTAAAGATTCTGTTAAAATGATAAAAGAGTTCTTATTCTATGCAGCGTAACCGGAATAACTGCCAGCACAATGATGCAAGGTATTTGGCCCCATATTTATAATTATACAAATTTACTGGAAAGAGCCAGCTTCTTAGAATTTGAGCAGAGGATATTTTGGCAGGGAGAGAGGTTTTCCATGTTCTTTGTTCTCTGCAATACGTCAGAGCGCTGTAAATTTCAATTCTGTGACTTGGGTTTGAACATATCTCAGACACTGAGTAAAAGTAGCTTCTCTTTGTTCTAAGTTTGGATGTTTTATTCCATTTCCAATGGGTGTAAGTTGACAATGCCCAATACTGTATATGTTGGCTTCGACTGATGGGTATGATTAATGTCCTCCCTTGCTCATTCCATTAAACCCTTCAGTCAAATTATCCATCATTTCAACCCCTAACAAAAATGTTGTAAATACATATTTGTTAGCCACACAACACATTTTGGACAAAGGTGTAGAAAAGAGGCAGCCAGGAACAGATCATACCAAATGATGCATGTTTAGTGGTTGTCCATTCTTGTATCACTGTGCTCCCTGTTATTCTCGTTATATCCCATAGAATAAAGAATCTCTTAACATTTTAACATCATTTTAAGCAGTAATTCCATTTGACACAGTTGCCTGGGTCTTAAATTATGTAACATTCCCGTCAGCTCATTTTATTATGCAGCACTAATCAGTAAATGGTAGTGACTGACTTACCAGACTAATATTCCACGTCAAAGGAATTAGATGCGGATCTGCATCAAAGCTCAAAGTTCAGGTAGTTTACGAAGAGATGTAGCTACTCACTGCAAGATAAATTGGCTGTGCCAAAATATTTTAAGCTTATTGAACCATCAGCAGAAAACAAGTCAGCAGAAATTGCAAAATGTCAATGTATCTCAGCTTTTTGTGATTCTCATAATTGCATTTATGCCACTCATGAATCAGGTACTCAATTAATTGAGAAGTGCAGAATGTATGTCACTGTTCCACACGCTGTGCCTTCTATTTATAGTATGGGGCAATATTTGCCCTATCACTCAGCTATTACAGAACAATATCACGTCTCTCACCTGCAATGTTATTACAGTCAAAGGCATGCTGATATTGTGGAATATTTCCATTGGCTTGGGCCCTGAGTTGGGAGACAGTGTTTTCACTGAATCCCATTCACTAGCTCAGCCAAGTCCTGGCTCAGTCTGAGTGCTGAATGTCTTCTTCAGGTCAAAGCAATCCGTTTCTACTGTGCTTTTGTTTTGACTGCACAAAAGTTTACTGCTGTTTTCCTTTTCTTTTCAACTGGCAACTTTTAGAAACTCCTAATAGTTTTGCAGGTACAATGCTCCGTATAATAAGTAACCCTTTACCAAAGGGATTAAATCAAAGGGAATCAGAAAAGGCACTAGCTTCACGACAAACTAGAAAAGAGAATGCAAATTCTACCAACCACGTGTGATGTTTCAGCTTTTTTTCCCCCTGCTTGTTCAACTCAAGTTACTTCAATTTGTGAGAAAGCAACGTACGTAGTTCTCTGGAGAATCAAGATTTCCTTTCCCTTCCCCACCTTTACAAAGCACAAGTAAACCTCTTTCAGCTGAACTAACTCACATATTTCTGGCAAGTTTGACAAAGCATGTTGATACAGAGAGGGTAAAGGCCCATGTTATATGTTTAGTGACCTTGTACACTGAAATTCTTAGTTTTAAATCTGTGGGGATGCGGGCTTATGAATCTGGGCCCAAGCCAGATGCAAGAATGCTGTTTTTATCTGGAAAAAGGGATCCTTTATTTCTATTTAAATCTGACTCCTTTTGTCGTTATCAAAGTTATTATTATAATCTTGCCAAACCTAAAAGCAAAATAATGATTGTGTCACGGTGTAAAATTATAACAGAAACCCAATGGCATGTCAGACGCTCACTGAAGACTGGGTTTACAAAATGTTATGGCATCTTTATAATGGTGCCTGTCTAATATTTCACCTAAGTTCAAATATTGCAATTTTTGAGAGCTATGTCAGTTTGAATGATCTTCCTTCCCCGATCCCATCACCAGAATGTGGGAGGGAAACCCAAGTGACTTGCCTCACAGAGACTTTCCTGTCTGAAACTGCTGGCAGCTCAGGTTTGCTCAGGGCCACAGCTGTCACAGAGCTTCAGGCATATCAAATAAGCAAGTTTAAACTTTTTCAATCCTCGCCTCCTTTCTCCCCTGGTCCTCCCAAGGAAAGGAAAAAAAATAAAGCAAAATATTTTCCCATGTAGATCCAATTAAACGTTTTCAGAATCTCGAATCGAGACATTAATCCGGCTCCTTTTGTCATATGGTCCTGTCTTACTTGCCAAATTCAGGTCTGTCGCAGTTGGCCATTTGCTGAGTACCTGTGCTGGGACTTCAGCAGTACCTGTACAAGACCATTTTTATATATTACCAGCCCTCTACACACAATGCAATAAAATACAGGTTGCAAAGGACCATAGTGTGAGACTGCAACAATGTGTATTCAAGGATAATAAAGATTGTGTCTGGCCATGGACCTCCCCTCTCAGATACATCTTATGGACTGAGCTACAATCTCAATTTCAAAGAATTGCTAAGATTGTGCTAGTCCAAGTGTTCTAATAGGATTTAATACTGGAGTCATTGGCTTCTCATAGACTCGAGCTAAGCTGCTTTGTTTAATGTCCTTTTACGAGCATTGAGAGGAATCATGAAGCCAAATTAATCTTTCTGCTGATGAATAATCTTTACTTTTTTTGTGTATTCATGTTTTTCTTCATTATATTCGCCAGTAATTTTGGACCCCTTTCAAATATTGCATAACCGGTCAACAACTTGAATTTATATAGCAGCTTCATAGAAGAGAAAGATCCAAGGGAGCTTTATAGGACTATAAGGAAATCAATAAGAATTGAAAGAAAGTAGTGTCAAGTCCCGCTAAAGGGATAATTATACATCAGACAAACGCCATCTGTATAATAACAAGTCATGTGTCCAGTCTGTGATGTGATACCACATTCATGCACATCAGTGATTTTGGGGTAACCACTGTTTGTAAAATTAAATGGCATACTTTCAATTTTGTAAAGTTTTGCTTATTGTAACTATTGCAGTTTTGAGTATTTTGTTTTCTCTCTCAATAGCAGACTTTGCCCCTAGAATTTGGGAGCCTATACCTTGACTATACTTCTGTACTCACATAAGGATTATTAATAATCCAACTTGAACCGAACTGCATGCTAGATGTAATAAGAGATACACTCTGCAATTGCCAATAGTCTTCAAAATAAATATTGTCTCATGGAAAACAATGATATATTTATATCTAAATAGTGATGCAGGCTAATAGGCCAGGCAAAAAGCAAAACAAACACTTGGCTTTGTTTCCAAAGGGATAGAATTGAAAAGCAGAGAGGTATGCTGAACTTACAAAAACCCTTGGTTAGATCACACTCAGAGTACTGTGTACATTTCGTGTCTCCGTACTATAAGGATATAGTGGCGCTTGGGAGCATGTAAAAAAGATGTATAAAGATCATGGCAAAATTCTGAGCTTATACCTATCAGAAAATGATGAGTAAATTATACCTCTTTATGAATAGGTAGTAAAATGGGGAAACACATAAAAGCAAAGTCAGAGGAACAGAGAGTTTGGGGGCTGGAGCAGCCTTTGGCGATAAGGCATCGTGAGGTTGTTTGGGGGCTGGCTTTCAAGAAAAAGACAGTGATTTTTAACTTTAGGATTTGAAGAGTGGGCAACCAATATCAGTCAGGGGCAACTGGGATGATGGGTAAGTTGTACTTTTGCATAGGACAGGATAGAGACAGCTGAGTTTGAAGGAGTTAGTATTTATATTGGGTAAAGGATTGAGTGTATACATTGCGTATAAATGTAATAGAAGTATAAGGGTCTCAGTGGTGTAGTGAGAGGTATTGTGAGTTGGGTAGAACAGAGGCAGGCAATATTGCAGAGGGGAAATGAGTGATCTGTGTATGGAAAGGGTATGGGAATGAGGATGACAATGTTACATATTTCTCTCTCTCATTTTGATGCTGTATTCTTCACAGGGACCATGTAAACAACCCAATTAATATTTAATCAGATGCAATTAAATTGCTTTCCAGGTAGATAATTAAAAACGCCTGTGCATGTGTGTGTGCTTTATACACATTTCCAAGGTAATTGAGACCTTCTCAATTTAAATTTCATTTTGATGTTATTCCCAGTAAGTGAAATACTGCATCTAGCAAAGCCCCAGGCTTTCATTCCCCAACTCCCCACCCTATCCCAGCCTGCCAAAAACCTGGCCACCCACCTCCATTTCAGTCTTATTGCATGTACTAATCTCCATTGAGGGAACAGATAAGTTGCTGTTTGACCTCCTCTAGCACGGATATATAACCAGTTGCCAAGTGGTATTCAATTACTTTAATCATGGCTCTCCATAGAGGTGTCTTTCCAACCAGCACAGGAAAATCTCTAACGATGAAGCTGAGTCCAAAGTGTGATGTATTCTAATATGGCCATGGCATTTAAGATCCAATGGGTTAACACTGGATCTGCCCATCTTCTCCCTGAACTTGGAGTCAACTGAAGGTTCCCCTAAAGGTTTGTCCTGCCAGCTAACTTAAACTGGAGATGGAGTGAAAGTATGCAGCTTGGAGGTAAGGGGTTAATGTCAAACGCAGCGTTCAGGTTGAGCTAAAAAATAATCACTTGCTTGTGGCTCCTAGGTAGTGCGCTCTGAAGTCCCTTCTTTTTCATCTCTTCACAGAGTGCCTTCATCCAATATAATCCTTGCTGAACCACATTGCTTAGTCTAGTCCTTACTGCTTTTATTTCTGGAGCTGTCTGCTCATGTATAACACTGCTCAGACAAGAGTGGAACAGAGAGAGTTTTCAGCACTGATTTGGCTGCTTATGTGGAAATCAAAAGACTTTTCTGTTGTATAACATTTTAAGCGCTTCCTCTTTAATCAATAGCTGTATATTTAAGTGAAAACCATTTTGTGTTGAACACAGACTTAATAAACAGCTCAGGCAGATTGCCATTCATTGCCCAATAATAAAAAGACTGTTAGCTATGTAATATTTGAGTGTGCATTATTAAGTTATTGAAGGATTGCATTTAGAAACGGACAACAAACCGTTCAAATTCAGAGTTCATGAGGCCATTTTAAAATACTTCTGTAGAATGATAGGACAAATAATCATCCATGTGAACTTTGAACAAGCATATAGCAGCCTGAGCAAACCAGTACCACAGACAGTGAATGACACTGTGTCCAACACACACTGCAGAGTGTAATGGTATGTCCAGCGCACGCCACAGACAGCATGTGGCACGGTGCCCAACGCACAGCACGGATGGCGTGCGGCGCGGGGTCCAGTTGAAATAGAAACAGATAGTGCTGGAAAAACTCAGCAGGTCTGTCAGCATCTGTGGAGCTGCCCCTCTTCAGTTCCGATGGAACTGCCCCTCTTCAATTCCGATGAAGTCATATTGGACTCGAAGCGTTAACTCTCTCCACAGATGCTGCCAGGCCTGCTGAGCTTTTCCAGCACTTTCTGTTTTTATTTCTGATCTCCAGCACCCACAGTGTTTTGCTCTTATTTTAGTGTTACAAGTCAAAATCTGTTTTCAACTTTTAAGGAATATGCAAATATTCATCATGATAGCGAATTGACAGCCTGTTTCACACTTTGCTGCAGTTGAATCAGTTGAAAAGGAAATTGAGCAGCAGGTAAAATGATCTGCTGAAGCACCTAGGAAGTGTTTTGCATTAGCATCCAAGATTAATTTCAGGCACAGAGCAAACAGAACTGGATTCTGTTCGATAAAAGATCAATGTATTATCCAACTTTTCCAACTTGCTGCCTGGGTTCAGCTCCTTATTGCAGTAAGTGAGGGATTTTCCTAATAGAGCTGCTTTCTTTCTTTGTTCAGACAAGAATTTTAAAATAAAAGACACACATGAAAGAACTCATCAAATTCCAGCTCTTCACAGAATATTAGCTGCTATTAATCATGATATGTTTAATCAAAAGACCACAGTCACATCAGTTTGAAAGCAAAATGCAAGGAATTAGTTAAAGCATCAAAATCAGCTGCCACTGGTGAAGGCTGCTTTTTACTTGTTTTAGCTGACATTTAAAATTATTGTTCTTATACAATTTATCTCTCTTTGCTCAGTGGCTGTTCTCTTTCTTAAAAGTTGGGTCTTATTCCAGAGATCATAGTGTTCACTGGGCACTCACTGAAGGAGTACTGTGCTATTGAGGTGTGGTCTTTCGGATGAGATTTTAACCCTCACAGGTAGCTGTAGAAGATCTCACGACACTCTTTCAAAGAAGAGTAAGGGAGCTCTGGTAACCTAGCCAACCATTTATAGCTCATCCAGCATCACAAAAAATATTGATCTCATTGCTGCTTATGGAGGTCTTGCTCGGCATAAAATGGCTGCCATGTTGCTAGCACGACAACAGAGATGAGGTTTCAAAAGTACTTTATTAGCAGTGAGGTGCTTTAGGGCATCCTGGGGTTGTCAAAGGTATTAGATAAATGTAATTTTTTTTCTTTGCTGCTTATCCTTCCTCGGATCTTTTCCTGCCACTGTGCGGTCACTTTGACTGCACTCGACGTCTACCCTTCGTCTTACTTCTATTCCTCCTTTACATGTTGTCCTTCAGTAACACTGTCTGCAGGTATGACGTCAGCTTCCACATGAATGCTGACAACACGCACCTCTACTTCCACCAGGCCACACGGCCACAACTCGGCCATCAGATTGAGTTCTGATATCAAGCCATGGATGACGTATAGATTTAACAGTAACTTCATTAGTGTTAATGTAAGCCTTACTTGTGACTAATAAATAAACTTTAAACTTTACTTTAATAAGGGAAACTTTCTTCAACTTAACAGTGAGCAGGCCAAAGCTATCTGTTTGCTCACTGCCAACATTTCTGCACCATTGTCCAGCTGTGTCCAGCTGCAGTTCCCTGAATTACATCCAGTCCTAAACCTTGACAAACAGATCATCTTGACACCTGGGTAGCGGAATCATTTTATGTTGTTTGGTCCTGTTTATTTCTTATCCTTTTTGAATTTCCTGAGCCTGGAGGCTTGCTATGGTCTATTCTTAGCAGAGTTGTCATTGATGGATCAATACTGAATCCTGTAGTATAGACTTGGCATCGATGCAAATTAATGAGTAAATGGCTCTGTTTCACTTATGACCAGGAATTGCTCCTCAGTGCACATCCATGAAGACAAATGCTTGCCTTGTCCCTGGCTTTCAATTTTCTACCTGGATGATCACTTCGTTTGAACTGGACTCTGCATTACCCTCATATTATGTTAAACTCTGAGCTGAGCTCCAAATACAATCTATCATTCAGCTCGTTACCACTTCCATAGAATTCAGTAACTGTCCTTAACTCAGGTTCGCCAGTGACAAAATACTCACCATGGTTTTATCTCCAGACACAGCTTATCCTGCAAGCCTCCTACAGTTACCACTCTACCTAAACTTGAACTTGTCTAAACTCTACTGACCCATCCCACAGTGCATCCAACTCAACCATCACGCCAAGTCTTGCCAACCTCTTTAGGTTCCCTATCCTCCAACACATCAAGTTTGCAGTCATTTTCTTCATTAAGAAATCTCTCTTCAGCGATCACCCAATGTTTTTTATATTCATTTACAGGATGTGGGCATCACTGACTGGGCCAGTATTTATTATCCATCCCTAATTGCCCTTGAGAAGTTGGTGCCGAGCTGCCTCCTTCAACCTCTGCAATCCCTGTGATGTAGGTACACCCATGTGCTGTTAGGGAATGAGTTCCAGGATTTTGCCCCTCACCCACCACCTCTTTCAGCTTTTCAATCCAGCTAGTGCCATTCAGTCCTCCTGTGTGTCTGAACTTCATAATTCATGGCAGAACTTTCAGTTGTCTCTGCCCTAGTTCAGCCCAAATCCCCTCTGCCTTGCAGCTCTCTTCAACAATATCAGTTGTCTCTCTACTAAGTCCATTCTTATTTTTAGGTGTCCCTTTCTCCTCTTCTGAGTGTCTTAGAAATTTTATTACAGTACATTAAAGATGCTGTTCTAACTATTCAGCAGATTCAAGTGTGCTGCAGCCACCTGATGTTCAATACTCTTCTATAGTACCAAACAGTTACTATTGGCTGTTTCATTTCCTCTCTTCCCCCACTTTCTCAGTCATTCCTACTAATGTAATTGAGGCAAGAATGGTCAGATAAGTGCATACAAAGAATACGGATGGTAAATCTGACGGGGCCTGATTTGGACCGAATTACCAGCTTGTGTTTTCTGTTTGTAACTCTTGTGGATTTTCTATGTACTTTTATTTTCTAATTGGATTGAAGTCCAAAGGAAGCAACTTTCTGAACCCACACTGTGCTCTAAAATTGCACTGGCTGAGGTGAGATAGCTCAGTACAGACAGGGATCAAACACATGGCCATCCTGGCTGCTGCTGGGTAAACTCATTGAGCACCAGAAACAGGGAAAGTATTCAATATGGCTGAAAAACAAGGGATTGTTGTTCTGGGTGGATCCTTTCCCACATTATTGAAAGAGGCATCCCAGAGATTAACAAAGAATGAGAGTCACTTCTATCAGAGAACCCTGTAAAATAAAGCCAGAATGGATCCCAGTGAGGGAGAATGGGCCCCAATGAGGGAGAATGGACCTCAGTGAGGGAGAATGGGCCCCAGTGAGGGAGAATGGACCCAGTGAGGGGGCAGCAAAGAGAGAAAATCAGAAGATAGAGAGAAGCTGGGGAGAAAACTCAACTGGTGGATGAACTAAAGGGCTTCATGAATTGCAATCAACCACAGAGGACAGGCTCCCACTATGGATCACACTGATGATATAAATATGTAAATCTGCAGCTTGCGTTAAGAAAGTTATTTTTCATTTTATCCTGTCCAGAGGCCCATCTGAACTATGGAATGTTTTTTTGCTGGTTTTGAAACCTCTGCAAACATTATTTTTCCCATAAATATTTTTTGAAAAATATTGTACAATTTGAACAAAGTTTGAAAATGTTACAATTGCCTTCATTTAGATGAATACTGGTTCACAACGTCTAACTCAGCGAATTGTATAGAAACTTTAGCACAGTAAATGTCTTTAATCCTCAGAAAGCCAAACACATCTATGTACCACATCTGCTGGGACACTATTCACAGCAACAGAGGAGGGGTCTGTGCAGGAATGTCCAAATAACATTAGCATTTCACTGCCCTTTTTTTAAAAACAATGAGCAAATGAAAAACTGCATTTCTTTCACAGTTAGGTCTCTACATCTCATTGCTTTTTATTGCATGTTTTTTCTAGATAATGTCAAGATCTCAGTGAATGATTTCATTATCAAGGCAGCTGCTGTCACATTGAAAGTAAGTGGACTCTGAAAGAGGAATGGTACAGTGCAAGCGATTCACTTGACATTACGAACAGTAATGTCATTCAGAGATGCACCGTGGCCCTGACTAAATAAACTGATGCCCCCAAGTCTAGAAACATGAGTTGATTAATATAGAGCTGATAGAACCGGCACAATGCCTGTATGTATATGTACACGAGCAGACATCTTTAACCCTGCTCTGCTAGGAATGAGGGATATGCAGTTAAGATGTTGCCACTATATGAGACCAGTTTCAAATCCCAACTTCACCCTCAAACCTGACAGAAACAGGGATAGACAATGCTGGAAACACAGCAGGTCAGTCAGCATCCATGGAGAGAACAGAGATATCGGAAGTTCAGGACTTCTACAAAGGGCCTGACCCTCAAAGTTGACCCCTCTATTCTCTCCTTTGGACAATGCTGGCACTTGTAAGGTTTTCTTTTGCCTGAAACAACCGGTTGGACAACACACAGCCTCTGTAATTGAACTGTAACCAGGAATCTATCTTTAAACTGCAAGTATCATGATTGTGAATGTTCCATCAGGAATCTCTTTAGTCCTTTTCAATCATTGACAGCCCTTAAAACCAGCAAGCAAATAGGGTTGCGTGGATTCGGAAGACCAAGTACAAGCTATAGCTGTGCCCTGAGGAAAGTTGCACTAATGAGCTATTAAAATAATTCATGAGTGACTAAATACCCTGGTTCCCCAAAGTATACAGATGGTTGTGTATAGGTTAGATTTTGCAGAACAGCATGACATTTCAATTTTTCTTGTAAATAGGCCCATATATAAGATGTGCGAGTGTTTATTTTAAGCTGAAAACCCATTAGATGTAAATGTGGATGAGTGAAGAAGAGTAAAATGCTTGCCTAATTTAAAAATAAATCAAAAATCATATTATTAGGAATCTTAATAATGAACCTCTTTGTATAACTGCCACCGTTCAAAGATGGTATTAATAGAATGCATTCAAAAAATTAAGTAACTTGTTATGGAGGGGCATATTGTAATTATGTCTTCTAAGAGCTGGCTAATGCCATGAGATGAGAACAGAACAAGCTAACGCAGTTTCCAAAATGGGAATTTGCAAGTGTCTGAATTCAGTGCAAGCTGGGAGGGAGGTGCTAATGAAACTAGCTCCTATTAAGAGAGTGTAACATAAATTTTGAAGTCGACTAAACTAACCAAAAATGTCAGCACCGCAAGAGATAATGTGTCATTTCAGCAAAATGTGGGAGATTTAACTATCAGCTGTTGATTTATTGTGAGATACGTATACTGAGGACCAATGGGCACATAAGTGACGCTTTAATCTCAAGTTTAGGATCCAGGTCCTCAAATACTCTCCTCCTAGTCGGCTGAAGTCTGAGCAGGCATGTTGGAAGTAATGTTGAATCATCAAGAGGCAACTCCCAAGATACAGAAAATGATCTGAATTTTCTAGAATCTCGCGGTTGATCTTAATCAGTGGGGAGGGCGAAAGATGTTTACCTGTGAAAGCTAGTTGGAAGAGGACCCTAGTTTTCCAGGTATTTAGTGAAAGGCCCATTTGGACACCTGCTTCAGAGAAGGAGTCGACAATGACTTAGAGCTCAGTTTTAAGTGAACACAAATACAAACATCATCTGCACATTGAAGCTCAATGACTAAGCTTGGAGTGGTTTTGGTTTTGGATTGAACACAGCATAGTTTGAACAGTTTTCCGTGTGTTCTGTAGATTATGTCCATGCCTGTGGGTTATTTGCTGGAGGTGAGGAGCAGTATTGCAGCAAGGAAATTGAGAAGATGGTTGGTGAAATGGCACAGCCTTGTTTAACCCCAGGCCTTCACTGAAAAAGAGTTTGTGGTGATTTCATTCGTGAGAATCACAGCTTGTATATCATGGAGTAGGCAGAGGATGGTGTCAAATTTCTGAGGGAAGTCAAATTTGGGATGGATACTCAAGGAATCATAGAATCCCTACAGTGCAGAAGGACACCGACTCTCCTACAGAGCATCTTTCCCAGGCACACTCCGATCCCTGTGACCCTACGCATTTACCCTGCTAATCCCCCTAACCTTGGGACACTAAAGGGCAATTTAGCATGGCCAATTTGCCTATCTTTGGACTGTGGGAGGAAACTGGAGCACCCAGAGGAAACCCACGCAGACACAGGGAGAGCATGCAAACTCCACACAGTCACCCAAGGCCAGAACCGAACCTTGGTCCCTGGTGCTGTGAGGCAGCAGTGCTAGCAACGGACAATCAAAGGTTGAAAAAAGCCGCAACAGTTGGTGCTATTCGTTCCATCATCTCTTCCCCCCACCCCCCGACCCCCCCTCGGAAAAGATCAAACATACCCACCAACTCATTGGAGAGCTTGGCTTGTGACTGTCCAAAATGGAAGGCATTGAAATACATCAGGAGACTTCGCCAAGAACATGCAGAGGCATAGTTGAGGTGTTGGAGACTCAAAACCTCCAAATAACTCATCTATCAAATCTGTCCAGCACCACCTGCCCTTCATGTGACAGTCTAAAGATCACACATTCAGCTTATCATTGGCCATCATAGAACCTACTGAACCAGAGTGGAAGAACCATCCCAAGGGACTACCTGAGAAGAAAATTGTGAAATGTTGGTTAAAGCGAGAATAAGTTTGTAGAGGTGTCGATAAGGAAGTTGTAGAGAGAAAGTCAACATAGTTGGAACTTGATGATTAAAATAAAATGGCATGTTATATTAGTAGGGCTATATTACAATCCTCTTAATCATGGGAAGGAAATGGAGGAAGAAATCTGCACTGGGATTAGAAAGATGAATCAGAATAAGAAAAACAATTTGAAAAGATGAGACAAAGAGGGAGAAAAGGGAATGGAATTCCTAAATTGTGTACATGACTCTTTCTTCAAGCAGTAATGTATAGGCACAATTTGTTCTGGTAATAAGGAATGCAATAGGTCAGATAGATAAAATGAATGATGGTGATCAAAGTAAGATGAGGGTTAAGATAACTCAGAAGTGTAAATGCAGAAAGACTAAAAGAACAAATTGGATTCGGGCAGATTTCAGAAGGGTGAAGCAAGTTAGCTGAAGTGAGATGGAAGGACACATTCATGCACAGGACTACAGGACAACATTGGAAGTTTTTAACAAAGTAATTATAAATGAAGAATAAATAGGGTACCATTTTAAAAACACTATCATTGTTAATTAGTGGTTAGAAACTAATGAGTGAATGGGGGGGCTATGAGGGTTATAATAATAAGGATAAAAAAACACTAAAGGAGAATCTGAGAAAGTAAGAGGTTGAGTGGGATAAGTAAAACAAAGGATGTGTGAAATATGCCAAAAACCATCTAAAGAACCCATGAGAGAATATGGTTGTCAGCTTGTAGATGATGGCATAGATATGAGGTGGAATTTTTCTCCAAAAATCTAAGTGTCGTAACAGTGAAAATATCGGAGCAATCTGCGCTGGTCTCTCGGGCGCACTCCGCACCGCAATCATCCCACACTCAAACCACTTGCTGGGAGAGTGGTGAGTTGCGTGCCAGCACTGGGAGGCTGTGGCCTAAACATACCAGGAAGCCCTGCTTCAGAGCACTCTGGTGCCGTTTCACAAAGGCAAGCCAATCTCTCAGTGCACTGGGAGACCCCCTCCTTCCCCCCCACAGATATCGTGGTCCTCCCTCATCAGCAGCATGTTCCTCCATCTCATCCCTGACACAGGTCGCCAGCATCGGGAAATTGGGGCCCTCTCCATGGGTTCCCTGATGTGACCCTCAACATGCTGCTCCCATCATGACCCCATTCATGCTCCACCTCTGCATGACACTCCCTGTCATAGCCCCCTCCCCCTTGGCACGGCCCCTGGTACACTGGCAGTGCCCAATTCTTGAGCTTGGAAGGGGGTAAATAGAAGCAGACTGTTGGCAGACATTAAGGTGTCAAGAATAACATCATAGATGCAAGGTTAACCATAAAAGATTTAGAACACTATTCTACAGTCACTGAATCTACAGTCTGCATTATAATTTGATGGTAAATTGTCCCTCTGTATACCACAAGAATTTTGTTCTGCCTGCTACAGTTCTTTCTCTGACAGCTATCTTTTTCCCTCCACCATTCACCCCCAAACCGCCTCACACCTTCCTTATACACCCTCCCTTTTCTCTTGATGAAAATCTTTTGAAGCAAATGCCAGATGTGAACTCCATCTGGAGCAGCGAGGGCCCTCATCAGCTTGGCTCCATCGACATCGCGGTGGCGGTTGCTACGGATCGTGGCCTCATGACACCAATCGTGCGAGACGCTGCTACAAAAGGAGTAGAGGAAATTTCGACATTGGTCAAGGTAGGACAGGAGGGTCTGAATGTGGTGGGAATACAGCAACAAAAATCAGCATTTTATTTAAACCTTTCACCACTATAAATGTTAACATGTTGGTCTAGATGGAATTAATACATCTTAATATTTCTATTCCAATCACAATGATAGATTATCCAGTGTTTTGTGAATTTCAATACAATTGAAGATGAATTTTAGCATTCTGAATAAAACAGTTTCAGCTTAGCATGATTGTTGCTTTTATTGTAAGAAACACTGACTTTTGGTACGGTAATGGGTGTCTGATAACAAAGCTGCTCAAGATATGAGGTCTCTTGCCTAAAGCCTTGCTGCATGCTGCAGAGTGACTGGGCGGGATTTCTCCCCGCTCCCCACTACCACGGCAGAATGTTCTGCGGCAGCGGAAGCATCCCGTCATTGGTCGGCAGCAGGATCTTCCGGCCCCATATCTGGCAACCGGATTTCTCCTTATTTGCACCCATTGTTCCCACGTCAGCTGAACTGGAAGAACCTGCCGGTGGGAACAACCAGAAAATCCTGCCCGATGAGTGGCAGGACATGCATTCACACCTGTGATGCCCATTACTCTAAGGGCACGTTTACGCTATAACACTAGTATCAATGCAAAGTGGAAATTCAACTTAAGTCCAGAGTCAGGCATGATCTGGCACCAGAACACATTTGGGACCTGCTTCAGTTCTCAATTTCTCAAGTTTACCCAAGTTTAGCAACAATGCTAAATCTGTAGTGCAAATGAACCCTTCTGATATCTGGCTACCATCTAGGTACCTCGGATGGTATAGGGCACTGTTAAGTGGGGAAACATAGAGACCCATCTCCATTGGAACCAGTGACAGCCCAGAGTTGGCATTATATTTGGAAGTCCATCTCTCGCCAACTTGTCCAACTAGGAAAATACTGCAGAATAACAAATTACCAAAATGTGAAGTTATTTAGGAAGAAAAATCTGTATGATTTTTATTTAATGAGCCAGAATAGGCAATGCAGCAAGGATAATATAATTTTCCATGAGGTATTATACATGCATTTATTTGTTTGTTTAAGTTTTTTTTAGAAAGATGAAATTTAAACTCATCAAAGGGAGAGATATTAATCCTGGATGATGGTCCTTAATAAAGCATCTATAATCCTGAGTCAGATTGAGTGCATGTTAAATGTTTAATCAAACTTCCACAGCTCTCCTTGTTCCGCCAAGATAACATTTCCCACTTCCCACACCATCCATCCTGTGGTGTGCGAGTAAGATTACCGATCTGCTTCCAAATGAAGACAAATTTGTGCTGGCAATTCTCCAGTCATCAAGCACAACTTCCATATTGAAGAATGTTTGTAAGATTGTGGTCAGACTCTCTCTCCGCTATTTCCTTCCTCATTTCCCTCAGCATTCTAGACTGTGCACTCTCGAGCCTTGGTGCTTTTGCACTTCTCACCAACTCAGTGCTGTTTCAGCAAAGTATTCATTTATCCTCCATTAGATTTATTTTCCCCTCTCTAATCAGTCTGACACTTGTTTCTTTTTTTTTGCGCATTTATAAAATCCTTTGACCAATTTTATGTGCCAATTTTTATTTTGCAGCCTTTTCTAAGCTTGCTTTTGATTCTCTGCATTTGATTCATTCCGCTTTGATTCCTTTTATTAAATTAGACTTGATTTCTTGTGTGACTCTTTCTTTAATTCAGTTTAATTTTGACTTTTCTGTTCCTAATAATCTATTTTCTATTGTTTGCATTATATATTTCTTCCTAATTGTTCAATTCAGTTTGTTGTGATTTCTTCTCTTTTAATCTCATACCTTTACCCTGACTGTTGCCTAGTCAAATACCGTTTTAACTGACTGTTCCCCTGCCAAATAACTTTATCATTGACTGTTCCCTAGCCAAATACCTTAATTCCTGTCTTCCTCTACTAATTAACTTTTATATCAAACATACCAATGTTGTGATTCCATTTCTCAAATAGTTACCTACCTTTATGTTATACCTCAAATGTCTCTGTCTGTTTGGCAGTTTTACTCATTTTAGTCCATCCTCCTTTTGATGTTATCTGTCTTACTGTGGTTTTTACTCCCAGTTATCCTTTCTCATCATTTTTTTCTCCTTTCCATCCACCACATTAGTATGAAATCTCGCATTACACCAGATTCTCTGCCAACATTGGGTCCCATCCTTGTACAACTGAAAGCCTTCCATGATGTGCAGAATGCTTCTGCTCCAGCAGAGAGTCTGAAACCGTACCTTATATACCAGGTCTCCAGCTGTGCATCTAACTTCATTGTCTTCCAGTTCCTATATTTCTAGCACATGGGAGAAATCCTGAGATTAACCTGGAAGTGTTCCTTTTCAATTTATCTCCTAACTAGCGAAACTCCTTTCACGGAAGTCCTTGTATATCTCAACATGAGCATTTTACCTGTTCTCCTTCCCTCTACAATCTTTAGCAGCTATTCCATTTTATCCCATACCTCGTTGCCTGAGAAAAGTGTACCATTTGGGACCCTGGATTGTGATTATTGATGGATCTGTCTATATCCCTGACAATGGAATCCTCTTTTAATACTGCACTTCATTCTTCTTCCTTTGGCACCCACTTGCTGCACAGTGCCGTGGATTTGGTTGTGGTTGGCACCCAACAAGTTGTTGGCAACATGTATTCAGTGTCAGTTTGCCACTTGATTGCTCTTGAGGTGATCCCTTCAATGCCCTTGAGTTCATGCTTCCACTCCTGATGGATGGTGAGCCACTTTGCTTTCTCTAACCCACTCTTCATGAAGGTGACAAAAATGGGCGGCAGTGTTGCCATTTGTCTCTCAAGTGCAGGAACATTGACATTAATGTGGACAATTGGACAAACTTTTTAAATTTGATTTATTATTGTCACATGTATTAGTATACAATAAAAAGTATTGTTTCTTGCGCACTATACAGACAAAGCATGCAGTTCATAGAGTACATGGGGAGAAGGAAAGGAGAGGGTGTGGAATGTAGTGTTGCAGCCATAGCTAGGGTGTAGAGAAAGATCAACTTAATATAACTCCTGTATGTGTGGTCATCTCAGCCATAGTGCATTCAGAATTGCCCTCCTGCCATCAGACTTTTGAATAGACCGACCTTGCATTAAGTCGATCTTTCTCTACACCCTAGCTGTGACTGTAACACTACGTTCTGCACTCTCTCCTTTCCTCCTTTATGAATAGTATGCTTTGTCTGTATAGCACGCAAGAAACAATACTTTTCACTGTATACTAATACATGTGACAATAAATCAAACCAAAATCATGGGCCTCCTCGTGCCAACCTAAACTCTCTTCTGTTCATCACTTACTAAAATTAAAGCCAACACTTCAATAATTCAGCTTTCAAGCACATACATATATTTTCTTTCAACAAGCTCTTATTTAATTTGTTACAAAAAATGGTGCTGGTCAATTCTACAACAAGTTAATCTATTGTTACGAACAGGAGGACGCTAATTTAAACAGTTATGATTTCTCCTCTCACCTCAGGTCTGTAAACAGTGGTTATTTACAAAGCTTTGTTTCCCCTTTATAGCAGAGATGTGTTTGCTAATCGCTCAGTTCTGGTGTGGTCCAATTTTCTATTAACCCCACAGCAAACTTGAGGTAGGATAAACTCAAAGGGTTAGTTTATTTATACGCACTCAAAATGCAGGAGGAGGGTGCACAATGGCCTGTGCACTCATATAGTAAAAAGAGGGATTGAGAAAGAATGATTTACAGGACAAAGACCACAGAGAAAAGAATTATTGTTTCACATGTGTCCAGAATCCAAAATCAAAGTCCAATGAGGTCTTCCTTCACAGAGGTCAGCAGACTGAAAACTGATGCTGGATAATTCACTTTTCCAGTAGAATTGACTTCAACAATGAGAGAGGCCCACAGAGATGAATCAGTATTGTAGGCAATGGTGCAAATGTTCCAGTAGAAATAATGTAGTTGGAGCCAAGCGTCAGCTTAGGCAGAGCTCCTTTTCTGTGTTGCTTGTTGATAGTAAAATGACAGACTGAGATTTTTTCAGTATAACAAGGTAATTTAACTGCCTACATGTCACATTACTTCCACCCTTTAACGGTGTCTTTGCAAAGGGTGTTGGGTCATTTTTCCTAGCACAGATCAGCTCCAGTTGACCAGGCCTGGCTTTTGAAATGCAGATCACCTTTGTATCATTCCCTTTGAATTTGGTCTCAGGGGCCCACAGGGATCATAATCAGAATATCTTGACTTGGGAATGGTAAAGTCAGAATTCAACTGAAGAGGAAATTTAATGAGCTGTAAAGTTCACTGGTGTTTTGCATTACTGTGCAAAATGAAACCAGAAGACTATTATTCAGCTATTCAACGCAGCAATGTTCTTAATATTCTATGGTTACCTTTTGCATTGGATACTCTCTCTGTTTAGGACTCTCCAGTCTTGCTTCCAGCCTATTCATTACACTAAGGCAGTCCCAGAACATTGATCTCAGGCTGTTTAATAAACCAATTAGATTTTGTTGTCTTAAAGGGCAGTCAACCTAAAACAAGCATCACCATGGCAACAAGATATGGGTGTTTTTTAAGGGCAGGAGCATTGTACCAGTTTACAATCTACAATGTCATTGGAGGTGTGGTGTTTTCTTTTTGTAATGTTAAAATATTGTCCTACTTATAAAAGTATCTTCATCTCCCCAGATACAGAATGTTATTGATCGGAAATAAAAACAGAACATGAAACATCAACTCTGTTTCTCTCCTCACAGGCGCTGCCTGACATGACTATTTCCAGCATTTTGTTTTTATTTCAGATTTCTAGCACCTGCAGTATTTTGCTTCTGTTTTCGTGTTATGATACTTCCCTTTGGAAATTTGAGAACTCCCCTTTGGAAATTTGAGAACTCACCTTTGACCTCATTTGCGAAATCCTTCCCAAAGTTATGCCATTTTTCAAAAAACTATCGGGTGATGTCATTAAATAAGGATGCTACGTTCATGCAGATTAGAACCATAGAATCCCTACAGTGCACAAAGAGGCAATTCAACCCATCGAGTCTGCACTAACTCTCCGAAAGAGCATCCCACTCAGGCCTTCCACTCCACCCTATCCCCATAACCCCATGCATTACCATGGCTAACCTGCACATCTTTCGACACTAAGGGGCAATTTAGCATGACCAATCCGCCTAACCTGCACATCATTTGACTGTGGGAGGAAACTGGAGCATCCGAAGGAAACCAATGCAGACACTGGGAGAATGTGCAAACTCCACACTGACAGTGGCCCGAGGCCGGAATTGAACCTGGGTCCCTGGTGCTGTGAGGCAGCAGTGCTAACCACTGTGCCACCCATGAAATCAGCCATAGGGAGCCAGCAAGGCACTTACTGTTGTGCCTCAATCCAGCCTCTTTGCTTTGCTTTAGACTTTAAAGCTGCTGGTCATTGAGTTCTCTGATTGGACTCCTGTCAAGCACTTTGTGGTTTGCTACCCACAGCCTAAGCTCCTTCCAGTGATGTGTCCAATCATTATGTCATCTAAATGTGATGGAGTTACATTATATTTCCATGATGGGACTCTAAAGAATGTAAAGCTGAATTGGATCCATTTTTGATAAAATTTTGACAAAGAATATACACTCAATTCCTTGCTGTAGAATATATACTTAAATCGCTATAGCTCTGTACGCAATTCTCTTTAATAAATATATCCCACTTTGTGCCATTTCCTCATTGAGGAAAATAAACAGAAGTATCTTGTCTCACCCGATCTTTGTAAGGTCCTCCAGCCTTACACCACTCCATATTATCTTATTCCTCCAATTCTGCTGTCTTGTGCATCCCCGATTTCAAATCGCTTCACTATTGGTGGCCGTGTGTGCAGCTGCCTAGGCCTTAAGCTCCGGAATTTCCACCCTAAATTTTCCCACTTTACTTCCCTTCCCTTCTTATAATCTTTGTGCTTGACCATACTTCGGTTCATCTGCCTGAATATCTTACGATGTGGCTCGGTTTTAGATTTTGTTTGATAATGTTCTTGTGAAGAGCCGTGGAATGTTTTTCTGCACTGCTGTTGACATTGACCTTATCAGCAACATTGCGTAGTTTTATGCTGCGGATCTTAAGAACTCTTCAGTGATATAAAGTTCCTAAAAGCGAAAACTAGGGCATATCATACTACAAAATTAGTGGCGCTCTGGAGTTTGGGAAAACGTCAGCAAAGGGTTATTAAAAGCAAAATCAAAAGAGCTAAGATGAACTACAAAGAAACTAGCAGAAAACATAAGCAGTGATATCAAAAGTATATAAAAAGGAAGAGAATAGTGGAAGTAACTGTTGGCCCTTTAGAGGATGATAATGGCGAGGTAATAATGGGAAACTCGGAAATGGCAGAGGCACTAAAAGCTGCAGTTACTACAGAGGAAATTGGTGCAATTACTATAACTAGGGAGAAGGTATTAAATAAACTGGTAGGATTAAAGGCAGATAAGTCCCCGGGGCCTGATGGCCTGTCCCCTAGAGTATTAAAGGAGGTGGCAGCAGACATAGTGGATGCATTAGTTATGGTATTCCAAAATATCCTGGATTCTG
Organism: Mustelus asterias; assembly: GCF_964213995.1. Taxonomy (NCBI): domain Eukaryota; kingdom Metazoa; phylum Chordata; class Chondrichthyes; order Carcharhiniformes; family Triakidae; genus Mustelus; species Mustelus asterias. Next base: position 77,611,701 of record NC_135809.1, read on the forward strand.
CAAAGGTCCCGGTGGATTGGAAACACACTAATTTGACACTCTTATTCAAAAAAGGAGAGGGGCAAAAAGTGGGACAGTATAGACCAGTTAGTTTGGCCTCTGTGGTGGGGAGGTTGCTGGAGTCAATCATTGAGGAGGACACAACTGAACACTTGGAAAAACAAAACTCAATTCACCAGTGTCAGCACAATTTTATGAAAGGCAAGTCGTGCTTGACAAACATGCTGGAGGATGTAACAATCAAGGTGGATAATGGGGAACCTATGGATGTGGTATATCTAGACTTCGAAAAGACATTTGACAAGGTGCCGCAAAAAAGAATGATCCAGAAGGTTATATCCCAGGGGGTTGGCGTAGAGTATTGGCTTGAATAGAGGATTGGTTGACTGATAGAAAGCAGAAGGTCAGGATGAATGGGTCCTTCTCTGGATGGCAATGTCGCAGGGTTCAGTTCTCGGACCTCAACTATTTATAATCTATATAAATGATCTGCAAGCAGGGACAGAGTGTGACATAGCAAAATTTGCGGATGATACTAAAATAGGTGAGAAAGCAGGCTGTGATGAGGAGATAGAGTTTACAAGTGGATATTGATAGGTTAGGAGAATGGGCCAGAATCTGGCATTTAATGTGGATTAGTGCGAGTTCCATTTTTGGCCAGAAAAATAAAGGACAAATTATTATTTAATCAAAATGCGGCAGTACAGAGGGATCTGGGTGTCCTTGTGCATGAATCGTAGAAAGTGGGTATGCAGGTGTAGCATATAATAAGAAAGGCAAATTGAATCTTGGCATTTATTGCAAAAAGACTGGATTTTAAAAGTAAAAAGCATTGTTACAATTGTATAGTGTGTTGGTGAGACCACACCTGGAGTGTTGTGTCCAGTTTTGGTCTCCTTACTTGAGGAAGGATGTGGTGGCACTGGGGGCAGTTCAGAGGAGGTTCACCAGATTGATTCCAGGGATGAAAGGGCTGTCGCACAAGGAGCAGTTCAATAGCTTGGGCTTGTACTCACTGGAGTTTAGAAGAATGAGGGGGGGGGTCTGATTGAGGTATAGAAAGGGGACTGATAAGGTGGACATTGAACAGATGTCTCCCCTTGTGGAACAGTCTAGAACAAGAAATCATAAATATAGAGTGAGAGAAGGTAGGTTTATAACTGCGATGAGCAAAAACCACTCTCAGAGGGTTATGAATCTGTGGACCTCACTGCCCCAGAGTGCAGAGGGAGCAGAATCAATCAACAGATTCAGGGAAGAGGTAGATTTCTGATGAAAAGCGGGATAAAGGGCTATGTGGAACAGGCAGGAAAGTGGAGTTGAGATCAGGATAAGATCTTTCATAAACGGATATCTAATTCCTTGTGTTGCTGAATAGGTTAAACTCTGCAGCAGCAAAACCCGGCTGTCATCATACATGACTCAAATTGTGTGGAATTAGTATGAAGCGTTAGTCATGAAGGAGTTTGCTGTGAATATCATTAAAAATCCCAGTCAATTTAATAAACAAAAGGAACATCGATTAGGAGCTCCTGACTGCCTTTCAGTGCTGAGTAGTGCTGAGTAATACTGATTGACTGATACAGTCTATGATTAATGCTGTCCATTTGTTTGCGCAGCTGAACATTTTCATACAAGCTCTTGTTTAAAGTATTAGCATTTGCTTTTCTTACCCTCCTCTCTTGTCTGCCTCATTCAATGAGTGTTACTTTGTTATAAGAAATCCAATGTTCTCACTAGAATTTCTGAGAAGTGATTTGTATTTGGATTTCAATGAATCATAACAGTGGGTGGATGGATGGAGACGTTGATGTGGTGTCTATTTTAATTGCAAGCACCAGCAGCAAACATCCAAGATTTTGCCTCTTCTGCCTTGAGCTCGTCGCAGGAAAGCATTTCTAATGCCATATTGTCGTAAAGTTCTGGTGCTTAGGGGTCTAACTTGATCGTAGTGGCGGCGCACAACATACTGTGACATCCAAGCCACTCACCATCCTGATTTGGAAATATATTACCATCCCTTCACTGGATCATAATCATATAACTCCCTCCCTAACAGCACCGTGGGTGTACCTACACCTCATGGACTTGAGTGGTTCGGGAAGGCAGCTCACCACCACTCTCTCAAGGGTAATTAGGGATTAAATGCTAGCCTAACCAGCGATGCCCACATCATGTGAACTGATTGTTCTAAAAAAAAACAACTGAGGTGATTAATTGAAAGTGGCACGCAAGAATTACCTTGGCTTAAGAGTGATTTTTTTTTTCCTTGCATCACCTTGGTGTCATTGTACCAAATATAGCTGTTAGATTCCCATTCATGGAGCCCTCGTGTCACAGTGGCATTGAAGAAATGTTTCACCATCTGAAATCAACTCTGCTTCAACACTGGGGTTGGGGTCCATCATTTATGTTGCTGCGATAGTCTCAGATTTGAAAAGTGGTGTAGTTGACACTACATCAGGATGTTCCTTGTAGCCAGGAGAAGTGACTTTACAGCCACAAAACATGAAGGCATATAGAGTCATAGAGGTTTACAGCCTGGAAACAGGCCCTTCAGCCCAACTTGTCCATGCCGCCCTTTTTTTTAAACCCCGAAGCTTGTCCCAATTGCCCGCATTTGGCCCATATCCCTCTATACCTATCTTACCCATGTAACTGTCTAAATGCTTTTTAAAAGACAAAATTGTACCCGCCTTTACTCCTACCTTTGGCAGCTTGTTCCAGACACTCACCACCCTCTGTGTGAAAAAATTGCCCCTCTGGACACTTTTGTATCTCTCCCCTCTCACCTTAAACCTATGCCCTCTAGTTTTAGACTCCCCTACCGTTGGGAAAAGACATTGACTATCTAGCTGATCTATGCCCCTCATTATTTTATAGACCTCTATAAGGTCACCCCTCAGCCTTCTACGCCCCAGAGAAAAAAGGTCCCAGTCTATCCAGCCTCTCCTTATAACTCAAACCATCAAGTCCCGGTAGCATCCGAATAAATCTTTTCTGCACTCTTTCTAGTTTAATAATGCTTCTCAGAATTCTAAATTTAAGAGGGACAAAAGGAAGGGGACTTATCCTTGCTGATATTTGTGAACTCCAGGCCTTGATATCTCATCTAAGTCTCCTCTAGCCTATAGAACCAAGGAGAACATCCTTACCCCAGCCCATCTCAGCACTCTTTCGCAAATACTCTGTTTCCAGAGCAATTGAGCCCGTCTCTATCGCACACCTGCCTCCCCAGGCGAATATCGGGCTTTTCCGGCTACTTAACTGAGGTGGGTTTGGCAATACCCATCTCGTGGACAACTACATGATGACATCAACAAGTTCCATCCCACCATCACACTCACCATGGACTACTCTCCAGAATCGGTTGCATTCTTGGACACGCACATCTCCATTAAGGACGGTCACCTCAGCACTTCACTGTACCGCAAGCCCAAGGATAACCTCACGATGCTCCACTTCTCCAGCTTCCACCCTAAACACGTTAAAGAAGCCATCCCCTACGGATAAGCCCTCCGTATACACAGGATCTGCTCAGAAGAGGAGGATCGCAAACAGACACCTACAGATGCAGAAAGACGCCCTCGTAAGAACAGGATATGGTGCTCAACTCATCGGCCGACAGTTCTGATGTGCCACAGTGAAAAGCCGCACAGACCTCCTCAGAAGACAAACGCGGGACATGGTGGACAGAGTACCCTTCGTCGTCCAGTACTCCCCTGGAGCGGAGAAGCTACGACATCTTCTCCGGAGTCTTCAACATGTCATCGATGAAGACGAACATCTCGCCAAGGCCATCCCCACACTTCCACAACTTGCCTTCAAATAACCGTGCAACCTCAAACAGACCATTGTACACAGCAAACTACCCAGTCTTCAGGAGAACAGTGGCCACGACACCACACAGCGCTGCCACAGCGACCACTGCAAGACATGCCGGATCATCGACACGGATGCCATCATCTCACGTGAGAACACCATCCACCAGGTACACGGTACATACACTTAAGAACATAAGAACATAAGAAATAGGAGCAGGAGTAGGCCATCTAGCCCCTCGAGCCTGCCCCGCCATTCAATAAGATCATGGCTGATCTGACGTGGATCAGTACCACTTACCCGCCTGATCCCCATAACCCTTAATTCCCTTACCGCTCAGGAATCCATCCATCCGCGCTTTAAACATATTCAGCGAGGTAGCCTCCACCACCTCAGTGGGCAGAGAATTCCAGAGATTCACCACCCTCTGGGAGAAGAAGTTCCTCCTCAACTCTGTCTTAAACCGACCCCCCTTTATTTTGAGGCTGTGTCCTCTAGTTTTAACTTCCTTACTAAGTGGAAAGAATCTCTCCGCCTCCACCCTATCCAGCCCCCGCATTATCTTATAAGTCTCCATAAGATCCCCCCTCATCCTTCTAAGCTCCAACGAGTACAAACCCAATCTCCTCAGCCTCTCCTCATAATCCAAACCTCTCATCTCCGGTATCAACCTGGTGAACCTTCTCTGCACTCCCTCCAATGCCAATATATCCTTCCTCATATAAGGGGACCAATACTGCACACAGTATTCCAGCTGCGGCCTCACCAATGCCCTGTACAGGTGCATCAAGACATCCCTGCTTTTATATTCTATCCCCCTCGCAATATAGGCCAACATTCCATTTGCCTTCTTGATCACCTGTTGTACCTGCAGACTGGGCTTTTGCGTCTCATGCACAAGGACCCCCAGGTCCCTTTGCACGGTAGCATGTTTTAATTTGTTTCCATTGAGATAGTAATCCCATTTGTTATTATTTCCTCCAAAGTGTATAACCTCGCATTTATCAACGTTATACTCCATTTGCCATATCCTCGCCCACTCACTCAGCCTGTCCAAATCTCTCTGCAGATCTTCTCCGTCCTCCACACGATTCACTTTTCCACTTATCTTTGTGTCGTCTGCAAACTTCGTTACCCTACACTCCGTCCCCTCCTCCAGATCATCTATATAAATGGTAAACAGTTGCGGCCCGAGTACCGATCCCTGCGGCACGCCACTAGTTACCTTCCTCCAACCGGAAAAACACCCATTTATTCCGACTCTTTGCTTCCTGTCGGATAGCCAGTCCCCAATCCACTTTATCACACTACCCCCAACTCCGTGTGCCCTAATCTTCTTCAGCAGCCTTTTATGGGGCACCTTATCAAACGCCTTTTGGAAATCCAAAAACACCGCATCCACCGGTTCTCCTCCATCAACCGCCCTCGTCACATCTTCATAAAAATCCAACATGTTCGTCAAGCACGACTTTCCCCTCATGAATCCATGCTGCGTCTGATTGATCGAACCATTTCTATCCAGATGCCCTGCTATCTCCTCTTTAATAATGGATTCCAGCATTTTCCCTACTACAGACGTTAAGCTGACCGGCCTATAGTTACCCGCCTTTTGTCTCCTTCCTTTTTTAAACAGCGGCATAACATTAGCCGTTTTCCAATCAACCGGCACTACCCCAGAATGCAACGAGTTTTGATAAATAATCACTAACGCATCCACTATTACCTCTGACATTTCTTTCAATACCCTGGGATGCATTCCATCCGGACCCGGGGACTTGTCCACCTTCAGTCCCATTAGTCTACCCAGCACTGCCTCTCTGGTAACATTAATCGTATTAAGTATTTCTCCTGCTGCCAACCCTCTATCGTTAATATTTGGCAAACTATTTGTGTCCTCCACCGTGAAGACCGACACAAAAAACGTATTTAAAGACTCAGCCATATCCTCATTTCCCACTATTAACTCCCCCCTCTCGTCCTCCAAGGGTCCAACATTCACTCTAGCCACTCTATTCCTTTTTATATATTTATAAAAACTTTTACTATCATTTTTTATATTAATTGCTAGCCTAGCTTCATAGTCTATCCTTCCTTTCTTTATCGCTTTCTTAGTCTCTCTTTGTTGTTTCTTAAATTTTTCCCAATCACTTGTTTCTCCACTATTTTTGGCCACTCTGTACGCAGCTGTTTTTATTTTAATACTCTCCTTTATTTCCTTCGTTATCCACGGCTGGTTCTCCCTTTTCTTACAATCCTTGTTTTTTGCTGGAATATACTTTTGCTGAGAACTGAAAAGGATCTCCTTAAAAATCCTCCACTGTTCCTCAGCTATCCTACCTGCCAGCCTGCTCTCCCAGTCTACCTTAGCCAATTCATCCCTCATCCTACACTTGTGACTTGACCAACATTGTCTACCTGATACGCTGCAGGAAAGGATGTCCCGAGGCATGGTACATTGGCAAGACAATGCAGACGCTACGACAACGGATGAATGGACACCAGGCAGGAGTGTTCCCTTCCAGTCGGGGAACACTTCAGCTGTCACGGGCATTCAGCCTCTGATCTTTGGATAAGCGTTCTCCAAGGTGACCTTCACGACACACGACAACACAGAATCGCTGAGCAGAGACTGATGGCCACGTTCCGCACACGAGGACAACCTCAACCGGGATCTTGGGTTCATGTCACACTATCTGTAACCCTTACGACTTGCTTGGGCTTGCAAAACCTCACTAACTGTCCTGGCTGAAGACAATTGACACCTCTTTCAACCCATGCTTAACCCTCTCTCCACTCACATTGTCTGCACCTGTAAAGGCTTGATTATCTGTTAAGATTCACATTCCAACCATTATTTTGTAATTGAGTTTGTGTCTAAATATGCCCTGTTTGTGAACCGAACTCTTCACTCATCTGATGAAGGGGCAACGCTCCGAAAGCTCGTGCTACCAAATAAACCTGTTGTACTTTAACATGGTGTTGAGGGACTACTTACTGTGAATACCCATCTCTGTCGCCAAACTTCAGTCCATTGCGAGAGGATGGATGAGAGTATCATAGAATCTTTACAATGCAGAAGGTGGCCATTTGGCCCATCGAGCCTGCGCCGACAACAATCCCACGCAGGCCCTATCCACGTAACCCCAAGTATGAACCTTGCTAGTCCCCCTGACACTAAAACGCAATTTTGCATGGCCAATCAACCTAACCTGCACATCTTTGGAGTAAGAAGTCTAACAACACCAGGTTAAAGTCCAACAGGTTTATTTGGTAGCAAACGCCACGATCTCACACTCCACCTGACGAAGGAGCAGCACGCTCCGAAAGCTAGTGGCGTTTGCTACCAAATAAACCTGTTGGACTTTAACCTGGTGTTGTGAGACTTCTTACTGTGTTTAGCCCAGTCCAACGCCGGCATCTCCACATCATGACTACCATCTTTGGAGTAATAGGAGAGAAAAGCACAGACCAACAGGAGATTGTAAAACAAGCATCTAAGGACCATAACTTTCAATGGACCAGGAGACACCAGTTCACGGACATGGACACAAGCCGCAGTGATAGTAATCTGCCCTCACTCAGCGCACAAAGTACCCCACATGCAGCCCCAATCTAACCTGAGCATTGCTGCACTGTGGCCCAGACTTGTACTCTGTCAGTTTCCACACCTGATTTGATTGATAAACGGAGTTCTATAAATACAAAACCTCAATGAGTAAATAATTCAGTGCCAACAGCATGGTATGCCCCAGAAAATCATGAGTTCAATCACAAAAACAGCCAAATCAGAAACTGGAACTCGCTTAGGAGGCTGATTGATAGCTGATCGCACACATCTGGCATCTGTTTGGTTAAAGAACTGAATAATCTCATTAGCGATAGACAGCATGGTTTTGTACAAGGGAGGTCATGCCTCACAAATTTGGTTGAGTTTTTTGAGGAGGTGACAAAAACGATTGACGAGGGAAGGGCCATGGATGTCGTCTATATGGATTTTAGTAAAGCGTTTGACAAGGTCCCTCATGGCAGGCTGGTGCAAAAGGTTAAATCTCATGGGATAAAAGGTGAGCTAGCTAGATGGGTGGAGAACTGGCTTAGCCATAGAAGACAGAGGGTAGCAGTGGAGGGGTCTTTTTCCGGTTGGAGGTCTGTGACTCGTGGTGTTCCGCAGGGCTCTGTACTGGGACCTCTGCTGTTTGTGATTATATATAAATGATTTGGAGGAAGATGTGACTGGTGTGATCAGTAAGTTTGCGGATGACACGAAGATTGCTGGAGTTGCGGATAGTGATGAACATTGTCAGAATACAGCAGGATATAGATAGGCTGGAACATTGGGCGGAGAAATGGCAGATGGAACTTAATCCAGATAAATGCGAAGTGATGCATTTCGGTAGATCTAATGTAAGGGGGAGCTATACAATAAATGGCAGAACCATCAGGAGTATAGACACACAGAGGGACCTGGGTGTAAAAGTCCACAGATCCTTAAAGGTGGCAGCACAGGTGGAGAGGGTGGTGAAGAAGGCATATGGCATGCTTGCCTTTATTGGACGGGGCATAGAATATAAAAGTTGGCGTATGATGTTGCAGCTGTATAGAACGATGGTTAGGCCACATTTGGAATACTGCGTCCAGTTCTGGTCACCACACTATGAGGAGAGATTGGGTAAACTGGGGTTGTTCTCCCTGGAAAGACGGAGGATGAGGGGCGACCTAATAGAGGTGTATAAAATTATGAACGGCAGATAGAGTGAACAGTGGGAAGCTTTTTCCCAGATCGGAGGTGACGAACACAAGGGGTCACGGGTTCAAGGTGAGGGGGGCAAGGTTCAACACAGATGTCAGGGGGACGTATTTTACACAGAGGGTGGTGGGGGCCTGGAATGCACTGCCAAGCAAGGTGATTGAGGCAGACACGCTGGGATCATTTAAGAATTATCTAGATAACCACATGAACAGACTGGGACTAGAGGGATACAAAAAAATAGTCTCGTGGGCACATGTGCGGCGCAGGCTTGGAGGGCCGAAGGGCCTGTTCCTTGTGCTGTATTGTTCTTTGTTCTTTGTTCCATCTCATAAGACTAAATAGTGTTGATATTTATAAATCTTTGTATGCCCTGAGATTCCCTGTGCTGTTAATTATGGATCTGTGTGCTCTGTCAGTTCTGGTCTCTTCCACATCCCTGATTTTAATCATTCCAGCATCAGTGATCATGTTTGCACTGCTCAGGCCCCAAGATTTGGAACCCCCTCCATAAACCTGTTTGCCTCTATGTTACTTTAAGTTGTTCCTGAAAACCAAGCGTATGGTCACATGTCCTAATGTCTTGGCTTGGGTATCAAAAATGCAATGGTATGGGGTTTGGAAAGGGGAGGTTGGACTTCTTGGATTGCTCTTCAAAAATGTTGAGACAGTGTTGATGGGCTGAATGGCCTCCTATCTTTTACTGTTCCATGATTCTATAATGCATCTGTGAAGCACATTGGGACATTTTACAATGTTAAAGGTGGTATACTAATATAATTTATTGTACATGGGGTGTGGAGCACAGTATATTTTACCCAGTGTTGTGTCCAAGGTGGACATCTCCAGGGTGGTGGAGGAAGCTAGGCTGATCACCATCATTTAGTAATTCAGACAGAACCTGCGGAAATACTGCTTATACACCAATGCCAGTTACCACATAGCAATTTCTCTCTTCAAATGGAGCAGGAAGAATTTGAATGAACATTTTTGAACCTTTCCTTTTTAATCTAAGCGAATTATTTGAAGACTGAAACAGAATTGCACACTTCTGAAGTAGTCATTTGTATGAGCAACTGGCTGGAGATGTTTAATTGAAATGAAATTTGTGTTCTTTGTACTATGTGAGATTTTTGGATTTTGAGCTGCTTCTAGTGTGGATGGTTTGACAGGGACAGATCCCAACACTGCTCCAAGAAAACTGTTATGAACAGGCAACAGTAGCTGCTGTGCTCATCTATTCACTCTGCTCCGCCAGTGATGATATCTGAACTGGACCACCCGAATAGGTATTGTCCCCATAGTCAGTGACCCGCTACTATATAAATACATTTAAATCACGATTCATGTGTGGCAGAGCTCCCAAATAATGTATGACTGCATAATCCAAGAACTCCAGGCCTTTACAGGAAACTACATGCATAGCAAATAGTGCTGTCTGCTGGGGATCTAGAGCATGGACTAGAAATGCTGGCCTAGAAACAGTATTGTACGTTTTGGATATGATATACCTGGGTTGTGTGCGATTGCCATTCCCTCCTCCTCTCCCACACTCCCACATCTTCACTTATTCCTGCTGCACCTCCTCCCCTAAACTTTTCCCCAGACATCCCACTGGTTCAGTCATCCTCAGTCAGTTACCAAGTCACTCTTCCATAACAGGGTCATCAGAGTTTCTTGGATATTCAGATATCAGGAGCCTAGCTTGAGTGCAAAAGACAACTGTTTCTGGGTTTTTTTTCCCCGCCTACTTGCTTCTCTGCTTCCTTCATTGTCCCCACCCCTTCTTCATCCAAAGCCCCACCTAAATAACTCTGAAAGGGCTCATCGCTAGCTGATAGATTGGCATGCTGGGACGTGAAGAAGCCCTACATTGCATTCATGAATATTTTGGAGACCCACCCTGAAAATTTCCTGTTTCCTTGTATTTTGTTTGAGCAATAGGATCCTCCCAAAAAAGCAAAGACTTTGGGAGATGAGTGAGGAACGGTCCCAACGGGTGTTTTTTTTAAGGACAGTATTACAATATAAAGCTGTCTTTTAGATGTGTTTTTTTACCACCTTCGTCCTTTGCCGCGGGGGCAGGGGGATCATCGACAATTGACCATAATTGTCCCATTGAACCTGACACATATCCATATTGAGAGGTTGCGTGAGTGCTTTGACGTCCAGTTCTAAGGTACAGAATTTAACAGGGGATACTAAATATCCCCAGATGACTCCAGAATGTGAATGAGGTTGGTTTCAGTGTACCAGCAGAGGGGGTGGAAACAGTCCTGACTGGCTGGAGCACATTGCCAAACTAAGACAAGGCTCTGGCAGACTGAAGTAATGGAGAAGTGCACGCATTTTAAGTTTGCTATCGTCTGTTCCTCGGGGTTTGTGCAGTTACTGTTTTTAAACACTCACTTGATTTCTGTTGCTGCTCACAGTCTCATAGCAACGCTTCCGTGAGAAGTGCAGGTTTAATGGTCAAACCCAGTGGACGCTGAGAATGGTTCACTTGTTCATCCCATTCTCCCAGCAAAATGTCACCCAGCAGCTAGGGGGCATGGGAAGAATTCAGAACTAGTGGAGAGGGTGACACGTTTTTAACAGCACACACTACCGCAACCATACAGGAGTGGGACACGATGGAGTGGCACCTCAACAAACCTCTAGTGTTAGGCATTCCAATCTGCAGGGTGTAGGGAAACTCCAGGTGACCTGTTACCTCCAGCAGTAATTCAATAGCTGTCTGATTTTGGCTCCCAAATGTGAAGCAATTTTCATGTTACACCCTGCTGTGAAACCTGTGGCTATATTGTTTCAATTTTCAAATTGATCGAATATATTTTAACTGCACTAAATAAGGATACCAAATGAATGAAAAGCTGGAATGCAATCTGGATGTCATGCAAACAAAAAAAGCAGACCACTCTCTTAATTCCACAAACTCAGCATGCATACTCACGCTGCATGCGCAAACACACCACAAATGCATGAACACGCACCAGCGCACACATACAACTATACCATACACACACGTACAGACCCACACACAAAGCACCCCTCCCCACACACACAAACACAGTGCATGCACACACTAATGCACAATCTAATGCATGAGTAATTTGATTATTCTGTGAAGTTGTCTGTCTATATTAACTGATGCCATTTGATAAACTGCCTCTTCTGCTTCCTTCCTGCCCCATAGATCATTGGGTCAAGCTTTGTGCAACAATTCCTCCGATTCCAGCCCTGAAGTTATATTTTTCTCAAGTTTCTGTCTTGTCTCTCCTTGTGCCCACTCTGAACTCATTATGTCCCTGAAACCTGCCTTCACTTCCCTCTAAACACAAATTGTCATCCAGCCAATTTCACTTCCTAACTCTCATGTTAACTGATCTCTCTTTTCAGATACTGTTTCCTATTCCTTAAAATCTGCCACTAACTCCTCAAAAATCCATCCTTCGCTGCTGTCCACTTGCAAACATCTGCCCCATCTCCAATCTTCCCTCTCTAGGTTCTGTGATGTGGTGTCACCTCCCAAATCTGTACCCATGTTTCTTAAAATACCATGTTTAAATTGTTCTAATCAGTGCCTGTCCCTGCCATATTACCACAGCAGCTCTTATCCAATCACAAATGACATCCTACATTACTGTGGCAAAAGTAAACTCTTTTTTGTCCTTCTTGACCTGTCTGCAACCTTTGACTGGGTGAGCAGATATTTCCTCCAGCTATTATCTTCGGTCCCCACCACAAAAGCCTTTTCCTCACTCCCGACACCTTCCCTCTCCCTGCCAGCTATCTGAGGCTGCACAAGATTGTCTACAACCTTGGTGTCATATTTGACTTCATGATGAGCTTCCGACACACATCTGCACCAGTACTAACCTCAGTAACGTCACCTGACTTTACAACTGTTCCTCATCCATTCCTTTGTTAGGTCTAATTTGTCCATTTCAATGCATTTGTGTTCAATCTTACATATTCTAAACCCCATAAACTTGAAGTTATCTAGCATTTTTCTTCCCATGTCTCAACTCATGCCAAGTCCCATTCTCTCATTACTCCTATGTCCTCTAACCTACAGTAGTTACTGGTTCGGCAATGCTGCAATTTTAAAATCCTATGTAGTCTCGTCCCTCCACTCTGTAATCCTTTCCAGTTCCTACAAGCCTCAGAGGTGTCTGCCCTCCTCCGTTTCCGGCTTCTTGAGCATCCCCAGTTTTAATTGCTCCATCATTCGATGCCTTCAACAGGTAAAGCTGTAAGCTCTGTAATTCCCTCCCTAAACCTCTCCACCTCACTTTCCTCCTTTAAGACATTCCTTAAAATGACTTCGACCAAACATTTTGTCACCTACCTTTAATATCTCCTCTGTTGATCAGTGTAAAATTATATCTGATCATGTCCCTGTGAATCGCTTGTGATTTTTGTACATTCAAGGCACTATACACATATAGTTGGTATTGCTGCCCATCTCTGTAAATGAGATGGGGAATGATCAGAACCTTTAGGTTTGTAATATTTACTTAGGATGAAAGGATATTCTGGAAAACTAAATGAAACTGATAAGAGGGTGTGAGCCAGATCAGAATCTGCTGAGGATGCTGCATCAGATTCCTGCAAAAGAATAGGAATGCAATCAAACCATTTTATTTTAACTTAAGTTTCTGTTTTTCAAATCCTCAAGGTGAAAGGTGACAATCCTCGGTCAGATATAGCAGACATTCAGTAGAGAATTCGATCCAAAGTTTCTCAAGGTTTTGAAAATGATAGGGACTGTTATCAGAGAGGGAGGGATAGTGCAGATAAGAATTGGGATCAGACTTGTTTCTGATAGACCTCTTGTTTAAACATTCAATGGAAAATGCACAGGATGCGATGGTTTACTCACGGGCCTCTGCTAACAACTTGGTTATCAGGCAGTAGTGAGTACACAAGAGGAAGAGGGATTCACTAGCCATTCCTTCCTCCCTCACTTCACTCAACACCATGGCCCAGGAGAGTGGGGTGCAATGTCCAAAGCAGCCAATCCAGCCCGTTGACCATCCCGATTGACAGGCTACTCAGCCGATGATTGCTGCTGTTCTGAATAACAATGTGGAGATGTCGGTGTTGGACTGGGGTGAACACAGTAAGAGTTTTAACAACACCAGGTTAAAGTCCAACAGGTTTATTTGGTAGCAATGGTATTTGCTACCAAATAAACCTGTTGGAATTTAACCTGGTGTTGTTAAAACTCTTACTGTGTTCTGAATAACAGCAGTGATTAGCCAAGAATGACTCTCCAGATTCCGCAGTGCCATCTTTCTTGCTTACCTCATGGACTGTTGGGTTTGAGTGTTGTTGGGTGCTGTATTCTTCACTTCTTCAGACCTGGTTGGAGCACAAGGTAAGGTGAAGCACCTGGTGCCTCTGTTTAGTTTACCTACACAAGGCCCTTGGTATCCCAACCTCTCTTTCAAGTCTTTCCTCAAGGCAGTGTCTGGGTTTGGCCTCTGGCCCTTCTTGACCCCTCCCAAGTCCCTTGATGATGGTGTGCCCTGACCCTGGCTTCCTTTCCCAATCTCTTTGAGCCCTCCCTCAGATCAATTGTGTTTGTGACCCTGCCCTTTTCTTCCTAGCCAAGGGGCTAGACATTGTATATGAATGAGCGAGTGCAAGAGCGAGCATGAGATTGAAAGATTGTAGATGTGCGAGTGGGTGAATTGAGTCAGTGTGGATATCAGAGTGAGGGTGGGTGTGAGGGTGAGCGATTGTGGGTGTGAGAGTGAGTGAGGCTCTAAGAGTGTGTGTACGTGAATTTATGGAGAGACTAAGTGAGGTTTTGTTGAGTGAATGTGAGACTGAGTGAGCCAGGCATGCACACACATGCACAGATTGGTCAGTATGGGACATGCACTCTCTCCCTCCTCCCTCCCCAAAACCCTATCCACACAATGGGCCAGGAGAGGAGGAAAACCCAGGCTGAAAGGCAACCTACATCCGACCCTCATTTGCATATGAATTCCACTGAGATCAACTCAGAGATCAACACCAGAGGCAAACACAAGGTCAGTGTTAGTTAAACCCAACTCCTTAGCGCAGCTCTGGTGACCAGGACTTGGGGCCTGTCTGTCTCTTTAGCTCTGCTGCTTAAGCAAAAAAAGGTTTTATTAGGTAGCTCTACTGCTTGGAATGGTCATTTTTATTAATTAAAAATGATCATTTTTATTAATTACTCTTTGCGAATTATCAATTTATTTATTTGGCAAGTTGTTTATTTTGTTAATACCTTACCTTTTTTTAAAAAATTAATGTTTAAGGTTGTGCCGGACGAGATCTCAGCAGCTGCTGCTGGGTCTCCTGCTGACGATGAATGCGAGGCTTACAGGGCGTCTGATTGAATGTTTTTTAGAGGGCCGGCAGAAGGGTTATCTTTGCTCCAATAGAACCAGGAAGTGTTCAAAATCCTCAGCAGGTCTGACAGGAAGGTCTTTCTAGAGGGAAACAGATCAATGACCCTTCATCAGAATTAGTGCAGATCATGTGGACCTGAAGCGTTGACTGTTTCTCACTCCACCGATGCTGCCTGACCTGCTGAGTATTTCCAACATTTAGTTTATATTTTCAGCATCCACAATACTTTATTATATGCTCCTGCTTGTAAGTGTGGTCAGTTTCCATTTAAAATGAGAAAATATTTGTCACTCAAAGTGTTGGTTTTCTGTTGGCAAAGTCCACTTGTGTGAATAGAAACAGCATATGATTGCAGATGAATTAATTGGTACGAATTTACTGGAAGGTTTTTGCAATTAGAGATGAAACCAGTGTCATATGCTAATTGAATGCTGCAGTTGGTTCACGATATTCTCATTTGTACGTAGGATGGTTGTTTGCAGTGTTCGGGAGGTCCAAGTCTTTTGGATGTTACTATCAGGATTTTGTACGGGGTCAGCTTCAAAGAGGCAGAGCTGGTTGTATAATATGAACAACCAAGTTGTGTGTGATCATCTGACAAAGTCATGGTTCTAAAGTGTATAATATGAAGTCCAGTCTTCGGCCTTTTTAATAAGGTATTATTGACCTGAGTTTTATGAATAGGGGCACAGAGTACAAAAGTCAATAGGTTTTGCTGAACCAATGCAAAATAGTTTGACCCCACAGTGACTATATTTCCTAATTCTGGACACCCAGTGTGAGAGGGAGGGTTAAGAACAAAGAACAATACAGCACAGGAACAGGCCCTTCGGCCCTCCAAGCCCACGCCGCTCCCTGGTCCCAACTAGACCATTCTTTTGTATCCCTCCATTCCCACTCCGTTCATGTGGCTATCTAGATAAGTCTTAAATGTTCCCAGTGTGTCTGCCTCCACCACCTTGCCCGGCAGCGCATTCCAGGCCCCCACCACCCTCTGTGTAAAATACGTCCTCCTGATATCCGTGTTAAACCTCACCCCCCCCCCCCCCCCCCCACCTTGAACTTATGACCCCTCGTGAACGTCACCACCGACCTGGGAAAAAGCTTCCCACCGTTCACCCTATCTATGCCTTTCATAATTTTATACACTTCTATTAGGTCACCCCTCATCCTCCGTCTTTCCAGTGAGAACAACCCCAGTTTACCCAATCTCTCCTCATAACTAAGCCCTTCCATACCAGGCAACACCCTGGTAAACCTCCTTTGCACTCTCTCTAAAGCCTCCACGTCCTTCTGGTAGTGTGGCAACCAGAACTGGGCGCAGTATTCCAAATGCGGCCGAACCAACGTTCTATACATCCACAACATCAGACCCCAACTTTTATACTCTATGCCCCGTCCTATAAAGGCAAGCATGCCATATGCCTTATTCACTACCTTCTCCACCTGTGACGTCACCTTCAAGGATCTGTGGACTTGCACACCCAGGTCCCTCTGCATATCTACACCCTTTATGGTTCGGCCATTTATCGTATAGCTCCCCCCTACGTTAGTTCTACCAAAATGCATCACTTCGCATTTATCAGGATTGAACTCCATCTGCCATTTCTTTGCACAAATTTCCAGCCTATCTATATCCTTCTGTAGCCTCTGACAATGTTCCTCACTATCTGCAAGTCCAGCCATTTTTGTGTCGTCCCCAAACTTACTGATCACCCCAGTTACACCTTCTTCCAGATCGTTTATATAAATCACAAACAGCAGAGGTCCCAATACAGAGCCCTGCGGAACACCACTAGTCACAGGCATCCAGCCGGAAAAAGACCCTTCCACTACCACCCTCTGTCTTCTGTGACCAAGCCAGTTCTCCACCCATCTAGCTACCTCCCCCTTTATCCCATGAGATCCAATCTTTTGCACCAACCTACCATGAGGGACTTTGTCAAACACTTTACTAAAGTCCATATAGACGACATCCACGGCCCTTCCCTCGTCAACCATTCTAGTCACTTCTTCAAAAAACTCCTCCAGGTTAGTGAGGCAGGACCTCCCACTCACAAAACCATGCTGACTATCGTTAATGAGTTTATTCCTTCCTAAATGCGCATACATCCTATCTCTAAGAATCCTCTCCAACAACTTCCCGACCACGGACGTCAAGCTCACCAACCTATAATTTCCCGGGTTATCCTTCCTACCCTTCTTAAATAATGGGACCACATTAGCTATCCTCCAATCCTCTGGGACCTCACCTGTGTCCAGTGACGAGACAAAGATTTGCATCAGAGGCCCAGCGATTTCATCTCTCGTCTCCCTGAGCAGCCTGGGATAGATTCCATCAGGCCCTGGGGATTTGTCAGTCTTTATATTCCCTAAAAAACCTAACACTTCCTCCCTTGTAATGGAGATTTTTTCTTAACGGGTCAACACTCCCCTCCGAGACACTCCCAGTCAACACATCCCTCTCCTTTGTGAATACCGACGCAAAGTATTCATTTAGGATCTCCCCTACTTCTTTGGGCTCTAAGCATAATTCCCCACTTTTGTCCCTGAGAGGTCCGATTTTTTCCCTGACAACCCTTTTGTTCCTAACATATGAATAAAATGCCTTGGGATTCTCCTTAATCCTGTCTGCCAAGGACATTTCGTGACCCCTTTTTGCCCTTCTAATTCCTCGTTTGAGTTCTTTCCTACTTTCTTTGTATTCCTCCAGAGCTCCCTCCGTTTTTAGCTGCCTGGACCTAACGTACGCCTCTCTTTTCTTTTTGACCAATCCCTCAATTTCCCTGGTTATACACGGTTCTCGAATCCTACCCTTCCTATCCTTTTTTATAGGCACATGCCTATCCTGCAGCCCTAACAACTGTTCCTTAAAAGACTCCCACATGCCAGATGTGGATTTACCCTCAAACAGCCTCTCCCAATCAACAGCTTGAGAAGTGGGGTGATAAGGGGCACAGAAACGGGAGCCAGAGCTCATGATTTCTCTCTCTGGCCCTGCTCAACACCTGCTGCAGAATATATGACTAGAGGTTAGAAGCTCCTGTATGGGCTAGACTGACAGGCATTAGCAAGTTTATGCGCATTTTGTGTTCTGCTGCATTCCAATGTGCCCAGGACAGAGACAAGGTAAACCTCGACCACAGTTTCTATTTTCTGTCCAGTGCTGTGTTTTAAGGACAGGCATGCAATGGTTCTTTGTAATATGAGTCCATGTTCTCACACAAGTGTCTCTGTATTATCGTTGAAATGCAATGATAAATGTCTAGCCAGATAATTGTGGTTATTTGGTCTAGTCAAATCAATTTTTTCTCACATTATGTAAAGGGATTTCAGTGGTTGTTTTTCAGAACTTGTCTTGAATTTTTCTTTTATTTCCTGTTGTTTTAATGACAGTTGCTCCTTGTTATTTTGCTCTGGGTTCAAACAGTCATCAATAAACCAGCTTACCTGACATTCTGAGTTCTTCTGTAAAAGTGAGTTCTTCAGTATGAATTTCAATGTGTTACTGTTCATTGGTGAGAAGATGCTCTGTATCAGAGTGACAACAGGAAGGTTGGTGCAAGAGAAGTGAAGGACGTTTTGGATGCTGTTACCTCGGCCAGTTTTGTACTCTTTAAAGAAGGTACTATTGACCAACCCTTCTGTGGAAAACCCAAACCAAATACCAGCAAAATTAACAAAGAGTAATAGGGAGAGGGGAAACACCAACATTAAAGCTACTTTGTGCCATACGTATCACTCACTGCAGTCAGCAGAGTGGCCTTTCAATAGAGGTCTTGGAACAGGTTATTCAGAGACATTTAGGTATTTTAACCTGGCTCCTGCAGCTCCTCCCTCACCTCCAAACCTCTGCAGAATCTTAACTTTTGTCTCTGTAAATGATTAGTGCCTAAACTTTGAGGCTGATCCCAGCTCCTCTGTGAAATTGTGGCTTGTAAAGATTAGCATTTTAATTTGGAAAAAGCATTGTGTTTTCAATGACTGAGTCTTTGATTGTACATGAGAATCTGCCAACATCTCATCACTCCAATAAAACATCATGTTGTGTCAAGGTACGAGAAGGATCTACTGTACGACAGTCATAACGGTAAGAGTTTTAACAACACCAGGTTAAACCTGTTGGACTTTAACCTGGTGTTAAAACTCTTACTGTGTTTACTTACACCAGTCCAACACCGGCATCTCCACATCACGACAGTCATAAGCCCAAGACTCATGACTTTGAGTGAAGAAATTTCTCCTCAGGTTATTCTAGCTGATTGATCCCTTATCCTGAGGCTGTGCCCTTGTGCTTTAGATTCTCCAGCCAAGGGAAACAGCTTCTCAATGTCTACCCTGTCAGAATTAGAAATGTTTAATAAGACCACCTCTCATTATTCTAAACTCCAGAGAATAGGTCCAATTTGCTCTGCCTGACATCATAGGGCAGCCCTCACATCCCAGGGATCAATGATGTGAGCTGTGTCCCCTCCAAGCCCCTTCCTTGGATGTGGCGACCAATACTACAAACACCACTCCGGGTGTGGTTTCACCAAAGTCCTCCACAATTGTAGCAAGACTTCCTTGTTTTTGTACTCCAATGACCTTGCGATAAAGACCAGCATGCCAGTTGCCTTCCTAATTGTTTGCTGTACCTACATGCTAACTTGGTGTTTCTTGAAAGAGTGCAACCAATTCTCTGAGCGTAAGCATATACAAGTTTCACGCCTTTAAAAAGGTATTCTGAGTTTTTATTATTGCTACCAAAGTGAATGACCTCACATTGTACTCCATCTGCCACCTTGTTGCCCATTCACCTCACCTGACTCTAGCTCTTTGCTTTTTAAGCTGGAATTCGCCAGCTCTTTCATTTTCTCTTTTCCCCTTTGCTAATTTCTCTACCTCCAATTCTCTATGTCTTCTTTCTCTCTGCCGCTTGTTTTCTTTGGTCGTGCTCTTTCTTTTTCCGTTTTCAATCTTGCTCTTTTTCTCTTTCTTTCACCTCCAGTTCAAGTTTTTTTTTATTTGCAACTGGATTTTAACTAATCTCTTCCAATTTCAAATGCTGAGCTACACCTTCAATTATGTCTGCTTTCCTTACCCCTATAGATAATCCAATTTGCAATTTATCTGCCAATTCCATTCATTTAACTTTGGTTACCTTTTGCAAACCCTATGAGGTCATATTTTCTACTCCCAGACAAGTCTCAGCAATTGCCAAAACCATTTTGCCATCGTTCATTGTAAAATCTTACAATGCCACTCTTGGTTCAATAATCCTCCTCCCTCCAGTCATCTTTAAAATCACCAATTTCAAGCCAACCGTAGAATTACTCTTTTAATATCTTGCAAAAGAGCCCCAATTTTAAGAACGCGACTGATGGTAAATATTGAGTTATTCCAAATCCAGAAGGGAAACTTGAAACAACTGCCCTCAATTGTATTTTGCAATTTGATAAAATGTGAAGAAAGATTAGAAATTCAGAGAGTGATGTCCCAAATATAGAAACATGGAACAAAAGCAGAAATTGCTGGAAAATTTCAACAGGTCTGACAGCATCTGTGAAGCGAGGATAGAGCAGCCAATGTTTCAAGACTAGATAACCCTTTGTCAGAGCTCTAACGAAAGGTCATCTAGACTCTCCCAAGATAAGGACACCAAAACTGCATACACTACATGTTGTGTTGATTTTAAATAAAATGCGTCTTTATTAAACAGTAACATAACAATAAAATCAACTAGAAGTACTAAAACAATACTTATACATAGAATCACTAACTTTACTCCGTTCCAAACACCTTTATTTCTCTACCTTCAAAGCTAATTCTCCCAAACTTCCACAACATGTTAAAGGTTTTTAAAACTATAAACAAAATTCAGCAACAATTACTACCCCCAAGCAGTTATTTCTTTTTGGGGTGGGTTCTGAGGTAGAACAAACCAACTGGTTTTTCAAAACAGGCTTTCTTCACAGAGTAAGAAGTCTAACAACACCAGGTTCAAGTCCAACAGGTTTATTTGGTAGCAAACGCCACTAGCTTTCGGAGCGCTGCTCTTTCGTCAGGTGAGTGGGAGTTCTGTTCACAAACAGGACATATAAAGACACAAACTCAATTTACAGAATAATGATTGGAATGCGAGTCTTTACAGCTAATCAATTCTTAAAGGTACAGACAATGTGAGTGAGGGCTAATGCTCTCTCCACTCACATTGTCTGTACCTTTAAGACTTGATTAGCTGTAAAGACTCGCATTCCAATCATTATTCATTATTCTGTAAATTGAGTTTGTGTCTTTCTATGCCCTGTTTGTGAACAGAACTCCCACTCACCTGATGAAGGAGCAGCGCTCTGAAAGCTAGTGGTGTTTGCTACCAAATAAACCTGTTGGACTTTAACCTGGTGTTGTTAGACTCCTTACTGTGTTTACCCCAGTTCAACGCCTGCATCTCCACATCATTTCTTCACAGACACAGCTTGCTGTGAGTTAAGACAGCTATTCCTGCTTTTGGCTAAGGTCTCAAACCGCTCCCCTTGAATAGGTTCAATGCTTCTGATGTAGTTTTTCCCTTTTGATCTTCCCTTATCTGAATTAACCTCTTCAGAAGTCAAACTTAATTACCTTTACTTCATGAGTGTACCTTTTAGAATGTAAATGAAAAGTTCACACCTTGTCTCTTCCATTGAACCTCTAACAACTTATTCAAACCCTTTATGTTCTATTCTCCAATGTTACTAGCTTCCCTTAGGTAAACACCTGTTCATCTCCTCAACATGTCAAAAACACTGGTTCCATTAACACAACCAAACTGTCTCTAATATTAAATAGTTTCCATTTTCCAACAGTTTTTAAAAATAGATAACCAGTCAAAAACATTTCAATTTTTTGGATTTTATATTTTCATGTCACCACTATTTTCCCTGACATTCCAATCCATTAACCAATCCTCCATTCATGCTAATGTATTACCCACAGCTCCATGAGTCCTTATCATTTATATTATCCTTTCGTGTGGCACCTTATCGAATGCCTCTTGAAAATCCAAGTATATTCAATTTACAGGCTCTTCTTTATCTACCCTACTAGTTACATCCTTTAAATACCCTAAGAAATTTGTCAAACACTATTTCCTTTTTCATAAAACCACCTTGACTCTGATCATACAATCATTTTTGAAGTGCATTGTTAAGGTATCTTTAGGAATAGATTCCAGCATTTTCTGATGACTGATCAAGCTAACAGGTTTCTATTTCTCAGTTTTCTCTCTCCAACCTTTCTTGAATAGCAGAATTATGTTGGCTAACTTCCAGTTCACTGGGATCATTTTAGAATTTAGGACATTTTGGAAAATTGCAACCAATTTTGGAAAATTTCAACCAATGTCTCTACAGTTACCTTCTTGAGAATTTTTGACTGGGATGTCCTGGTATTTGTAAGTTTCTAGTCCCTTAAGTTTCTCTAATTCACTTTCTCTGCTGATACTAATTATTTATAAATTCCTCACTCTTATTTGCCCTCTGGTTACCCTCTATTTTTGGTATATAACCACCTGCTTCTTCCTTCGTAGGGAATTCGACAAGAAAAAACACTGACAGGACTCTTATTTTAACAATGCAATATTATTCCTAAGGTCAGCCAAGGTTCCCTGCTCAGTGACTTCTGCTGGAAAATATGCATTTGTGTATAGGGTTGGGTTAGGACAGGATTAGACTTAGCAGTGATGACTCTCTCAGTTAGGATAGCCTGCCAAATCTTATTGTCTAAATTCACCCAGAGTAAATTTGATGAGGTGCTAACAGTCAGCATCCCTGGAACTGAGTTAGAACCTTTGGGAGAAGAGTATAGAACATTTGATGAAACAGGAAGCATTATTATTTTCCAACAGAACATTACAAACTGTTCCCTTTCCCACAACCCCTCATCCACAAACACAGTTAATGACTGAGTGTTACAGGCAATGACTGAGTGTTACAGGCTATGACTGGGAGTCTGCTGCTAAATGACAAAAGCATTAATGGAGGGAGAAGCAGAGTTAATTGTTCAAGTTTACAGCCTTCCATCAGAACTAGAAAGGTTATCAATTTGAAATGTAGGTTGCTTCCTTTGAGTCTACTAGCCCTCCTAGCTTGGAGTCATCTGCATTGGTCACTTTACATTGAGTTTCTAATCCAAGTCGCTTATGTAAGTTGGAGATGGTAGTGAGGGCATCCCACCCAGCACTTTCTCTTTACCCGGATATAAAGTCTGCCATGAGTAGTTTCCTACCCGTTTAAAATCCTTTTGCGGGGTTTACTCAAAATCTCACAACTCTGTATTTAATTAAATAGCCTTTCATGTGGAAGTTGTCTTATTAGAAATCTAGGCAAATATTGAGTCAGTGCTGATCTCGGTGTCGTTGTGAACTATTAATGGTATCTTTAGTCTTAACAACTGAAAAAAATAGACCAAAATGTGAACTAAAAAGGGCGGCACGGTGACACAGTGGTTAGCACTGCTGCCCCATAGTGCCAGTGACCTGGGTTCAATTCCAGCCTCGGGTGACTGTGGAATTTTCACATTCTCCCCGTGTCTGCGTGGATTTCCCTCGGGTGCTCCGGTTTCTTCCCACAGTCCAATGATGTGCAGGTTAGGTGGACTGGCCATGCTAAATTGCTCTTTAGTGTTAGGGGGACAAGCGGGATAAATATATGGGGTTAAGGGGATAGGGCCTGGGTGAGATTGTTATTGGTGCAGACTCAATGGGCTGAATGGCCGCCTCCTGTACTATAGGGATTCCATGAAAAAGAAATCTTACCATCCAAACATCAGTTGGCCTGCTTTTATTATTCCCCCTTTCTTGATTTCTGTGATAGATTTCTCTTTAGAAAAAAATCACCTGGTGCTTGTGTTACACAACACATGGTGATGGTGTTGTGTAAACAATACTTGACAGAGCACAGTAGTGCTCAGATGTTGGGATGATAAGGGTGGATGTCTGCTGACGGCACTGGGGTGAGATTCATATTCCTGAATACATCTTGGGACCAGGGAGTGAGGAATTTTCTCTCTGGAGATTGAAATGTGGAGTAGAATCCATCGCCCCATGACAGCATGCAGCAAGGGCAGGTCTTAACAGACGTTTTTCATGCAGTCTCTTATGATGTGGAGATGCCGGCGTTGGACTGGGGTAAACACAGTAAGAAGTCTCACAACACCAGGTTAAAGTCCAACAGGTTTATTTGGTAGCACAAGCCACTAGCTTTCGGAGTGCTGCCCCTTCATCAGGTGAGTGGGAGTTCTGTTCACAAACAGGACATATAAAGACACAAACTCAATTTACAAAATAATGGTTGGAATGCGAATCTTTACAGGTAATCAAGTCTTAAAGGTACAGACAGTGTGAGTGGAGAGAGGGTTAAGCACCAGTTAAAGAGATGTGTATTGTCTCCAACCAGGACAGTTACTGAGATTTTGCAAACCCAGGCAAGTCATGGGGGTTACAGATAGTGTGACATGAACCCAAGATCCTGGTTTAGGCCGTCCTCATGTGTGCGGGACTTGGCTATCAGTCTCTGCTCAGCGACTCTGTGTTGTCGTGTGTCGTGAAGGCCGCCTTGGAGAATGCTTACCCGAAGATCAGAAGCCGAATGCCCGTGACCGCTGAAGTGTTCCCCAACAGGAAGAGAACACTCTTGCCTGGTGATTGTCGAGCAGTGTTCATTCATCCGTTGTCGTAGCGTCTGCATGGTCTCCCCAATGTACCATGCCTCGGGACATCCTTTCCTGCAGCGTATCAGGTAAACAACGTTGGCCGAGTTGCAAGTGTATGTACCGTGTACCTGGTGGATGGTGTTCTCACGTGAGATAATGACATCCGCGTCGATGATCCGGCACGTCTTGCAGAGGTTGCTGTGGCAGGGTTGTGTGGCGTCGTGGTCGACTGTTCTCCTGAAGGCTGGGTAGTTTGCTACGGACAATGGTCTGTTTGAGGTTGTGCGGTTGTTTGAAGACAAGAAGTGGGGGTGTGGGTATGGCCTTGGTGAGATGTTCGTCTTCATCAATGACATGTTGAAGGCTCCGGAGAAGATGTCGTAGCTTCTCCGCTCCGGGGAAGTACTGGACGTCCAGTACTTCCCCGGAGCGGAGAAGCTACGACATCTTCTCCGGAGCCTTCAACATGTCATTGATGAAGACGAACATCTCGCCAAGGCCATCCCCACACCCCCACTTCTTGCCTTCAAACAACCGCACAACCTCAGACAGACCATTGTCCACAGCAAACTACCCAGCCTTCAGGAGAACAGTTGACCACGACACCACACAACCCTGCCACAGCAACCTCTGCAAGACGTGCCGGATCATCGACACGGATGCCATCATCTCACGTGAGAACACCATCCACCAGGTACATGGTACGTACACTTGCAACTCGGCCAACGTTGTCTACCTGATACGCTGCAGGAAAGGATGTCCCAAAGCATGATATATTGGGGTGACCATGCAGACGCTACGACAACAGATGAATGAACACCGCTCGACAATCACCAGGCAAGAGTGTTCTCTTCCTGTTGGGGAACACTTCAGCAGTCACGGGCATTCAGCTTCTGATCTTCGGGTAAGTGTTCTCCAAGGTGGCCTTCACAACACACGACAACGCAAAGTCGCTGTGCAGAGACTGATAGCCAAGTTCCGCACATGAGGACAGCCTCAACCGGGATCTTGGGTTCATGTCACACTATCTGTAACCCCCACAACTTGACTGGGCTTGCAAAATCTCACTAACTATCCTGGCTGGAGACAATACACATCTCTTGTCCTGGCTGGAGACAATACACATCTCTTTAACTTGTGCTTAGCCCTCTCTCCAGTCACATTGTCTGTACCTTTAAGACTTGATTACCTGTAAAGACTTGCATTCCAACCATTATTTTGTAAATTGAGTTTGTGTCTTTATATGCCCTGTTTGTGAACAGAACTCCCACTCACCTGATGAAGGGGCAGCGCTCCGAAAGCTAGTGGCTTGTGCTACCAAATAAACCTGTTGGACTTTAACCTGGTGTTGTGAGACTTCTTACGGTCTCTTATCATGACAACTGCCTATATCCGATAAATAACACTAACCATTTTCCAGTACCATGTTACAAAGGTGCCATTTAAAACTTACTTCAGGCAGTTCAATGGGTGTTTTGCAATCTCATTAATCCCCTGTAATTACTGATTTACACATCGCCTCACACCATCCCTCTAACTGTGCGATGTTCATTTTCTACATATTGGGGATTTCTGTGTCAAACTGTTCCAAGTTAAAGTGGAGTTGTACGGTCACAGAAGCAAAGGTATTGGGAATTGAAGTATCAGCAAGAATCACTACAACCTCAAATGTTGCAAAAGCTAGATTGTACTTGTAGATAGGGGCACGTCCCCTGAATTTACTTGTTCTGGGCATAGTTGGATGCATGAAGCTGAATTAAAATACATTATTGTTTTCAATTTGACTGGTTTAAATTGTTGGCATAAATGTAGGGAAGAGGTGATCAGTTTTTTGTATAATGATTCGGAGATTATTTTTACCATCCATTGACTCCAGAGTGTAAATTCAGGTGACACCGGGTGGTAGGGAGTGCACCATGTTGTTGTTGCATGGCCTAATGATATGACATGGGAAGGCATTGGAGCAATCTACTATGGTAGTGAGGATAGCCAGTGGCATCTAGCTGGCCATTTGTTCCCATCTTACTTGCTCAGTGTCCCCTAACGAAAGTGTGGAGGAACTAGCATATTCCTATTCATTACTGAGGACATGAGGTACAAGTTCAAATGGACTGATTAAAAGGCAAGATTACCGAAAATCACTTACCTTAGGTGGGATTATGGATCTTTTAAAATGGGTTTCGCTCTTTGTTCTGCCTTGACGAACCAAGATTTTGTTTTTAATAATTAAATGACTGTGCATGAGAGTATTGGAAATTAGCTTTGTAGTTTGTCTGAATTGAATTAATGCCAGTGGATGAAACTTGCTGACGGCCCTTAGTAGAAAATTAAGCTCAAGGTGAGGCCTGAGCACAGACAGCAGCATCCAATTGAGGGATCATCATAGAATCCCTACAGTGCAGAAGGAGGCCATTCGGGCCATCAAGTCTGCACCGACTCTGACAGGCTCAATCCCTGTAACCCCGCGTATTTATCCCACAATCCCCCAACCCACAAATCCTGGGGCACTAAGGAGCAATTTAGCCTGGCCAGTCCATCTAACCTGCACATCTTTGGGCTGTGGAGGAAACTAGAGCACCCAGAGGAAACCCACACAGGCACAGGAAGAATGTGCAAACTCCACACAGACAGCCACCCAAGGCTGGAATTGATCCCGGGTCGCTGGCGCTGTGAGGTAGCAGTGCAAATTCCATGTATAGTAAGAGGCCAGGTAGCAGCTGCTGTGGGCTCTTGTTGTAGATTTGGTTGCCATTAACTGCTCTCATTAAAACTACTAAAAATGCTTTCGACTGTCCATAGATTTTGAACAAACTTTTTGACAGTATCTCTGTCAGTCATTCCAGCCACCTATAAATTTTACAGTGAAGCAAAGGTCAGATTAGCGCCACACACACTGCTTACATTTCTCACTGCTGAGGTCAGTCTGCTTTTTACACTTTTTCTCCATCCGTGTAACACTACATTCTACACTCTCTCCTTTCCTTCTCTATGTAGGTGTGCTTTGTCTAAAGCTTGCAAGAAACAATACTTTTCACTATATACTAATACATGTGACAAATCAAATCATTCTTTTAATTAGTCCGAAACTTTGATAAAGACAAGCTGCTCATCGAAAAATGTGTGGAATAGGTTGATTGGCCATGCAAAGCTGCCCCTTAGTGTCAGGGGGACTAGCAGGGTAAATATATGGGGTTACGGGGATCAGGCCTGGGTGAGATTGTTGTCGGTGCAGGTTCGATGGGCTGAATGGCCACCTCCTGAACTGTAAGGATTCTATGATTCTATGCTCCTTGGGTGAATTTATGATGATAATGCTAATTAGCTGGTATCTATGAAGGACCATAGACACCTCTCTCCATTAGAGAGAGCCAATGGTTATATAACGTGAGTGCCACACTCCACATCAAGTCTAGGCAAGGATGCAGGCATCCATGAACTACCACTGCTGATATGAGGATTGAACCTGCACCATTGGTGTCATTCTGCACCACACTCAAGCGAACCTGCAAGTTTAGCATTGCTAAGGGATAGGGTGGGGAGAGGGCCTGGGTAAAATACTCTTAGGGAGTTGGTGCAGAGTTGGCCGCCTTCTCATTGTAGGGATTCTATGATCTTCTCCAACCAACCTCCACACACACAAACATCTTTTAAAAATGTACTTACAGGATGTGGGCATTGTTGGCTCGGCCAACATTTGCTGCCCACCCCTAATTGCCCTTCAGAAGGTGGTGCAGATGCCTACTTGAGCGACTACAGTTCACCCACAGTGCTGGTCAGGAGAGCATTCCAAGATTTTGACCCAGCAACAGTGAAGGAACAGTGCTATGTTTCCAAGTCAGGATGGTGTTTGCAGGTGGTGATGTTCCATGTCAGCTGCACTTGATCTTCCAAAGCCTTCTTAAACCTTGTGAAGTTTCATTTCGGTGTTTCAAAATTCTTCTGTTCCCAATCTGAATACTTGCATTTTAACTGCTAGAAGGCAGCTCTTGACATGCCTGAATCCAGTATGCCCAGAGTCCTCTGGAGTAGCAAATTCTAAAGTTACACAACCATCTGAGTGAAGCGATTTCTCCTCATCTCAGTCCTAGATAACAGATCCATAGTCCTAGATTCTCCAGTTAGAGAAACAACCCCTCAGAATCTTACATGTTTCAATGAAATCATCTCGCATTCTTCTAAGCTCCAGAGAATATTGTTCCATTCTACTGGATAACTCCTCATTAAAAACCCTACACATCCCAGGAATCAAGCTACTGAAGCTTCATTATCTTTCTTGGGTAAGGAGACTAAAACTCTGCCCAGTATGGTCTCACCAAAGCCAATTGCAGCACGGATCATACTCCAATCCCCTTTGCAATATAGGGAACATAATGGCCATAGGTTAGGAGAGTGGAATGTGCAACGAGACCTGGGTGTCCTAGTACACCAGTTGCTGAAGGTAAGCATTCAGGTGCAGCAGGCAGTAAAAAAGAGCAAATGATATGTTGGCTTCATAGCGAGCAGATTTGAGAACAGGAGCAGGGATGTCTTGATGCAATTATACAAGGCCTTGGTGAGGCCACAACTGGAATATTGTGTGCAATAGTCTCCTTATCTGAAGACGGAGGACTCTAGAGGGAATGCAGAAAAGGTTTACCACACTGATTCCTGGGATGGCAGAACCGAAGTATGAGAGATTGAGTTGGTTAGGATTGTATTCACTGGAGTTCAGAATAATAGAGATATCTCATAGAAACCTATAAAATTCTAACAGGACTAGACAGTGTAGATGCAAGAAGGATGTTCCCAATAGTGGAGAAATCCAGAATCAGGGGTCACAGTCTGAGGATACATGATGGACTGTTTAGGACAGAGATGAGGAGAAATTTCTTCAACCAGAGAGTGGTCAGCCCTGTGGAATTTGCTACCACAGAAAGTAGTTGAGGCCAAAACATTGAATGTTTTCAAGAAGCGGTTAGAAATAGCATTGAGGCAAAGGGGAGCAAGGATATAGGGGGTGGGGGAGGAGGCAGGATCAGGCTATTGATTTGGATGATCAGCCATGATCATAATGAAGGGCCAAATGGCCTTCTATTTTCTATGCTTTTATGTTTCATATCGTTTGCCGCCTTAATAGCTTGCTGCATCTGCAGCTTAATTTGCTGTGATTTGTGTTTGAGGATCCTCAAATTTCTCTGCATACCAACATTTAAGATACACTTGTCTTGTAAAAAATAATGTGGATAATTTCAAACTTCCCCACATTCTACTCTATCTGCCATTACCTGGCCCAATTTCTTAACCGGCCTATGTCTCTTTGCTGGTTCATCTTTGCCAGTGCATCTTCATAACAGCTTACTTTGTAACCAAGTTTCACCTTCTCGGCAAACTGGATATCTGAGGCCCAAACAGTGATCCTTGCGGTGCTCTGCTAGTTACAGTCTGCCAACCCATTGCCTATTTATGTTCACTCTGTTTTCCCTGTCCTTTCACCAAAATTGAGCCCATGTTAAAATATTATCCCCAATTCCATGAGCCTGAATTTTGCATTGGGGCTGCAGTTTACATGAGCCCCTAAAAATGTGTGTTCCACAGATTGGTAAGGACTATAAAAATGATTTGCATTTATATTATGCCTTCCATGACCACAAGGTATTCCAGAGAGCTTTTCAGCCAATGAAGTACTTTAGAACTGTTGTGTTGTGAGGCACATATTAAGCTCCTATACACAGCCATGTAATAATTTTGTGATGTTGATTGTGGGATAAATATTGGGCAGGACACAGGGGTGGACAGGCGGGGGGAGTCTCTCTGCTCTTCTTTGAAATAATGACATGGAAGCGTGCACATTCACCTGTGAGGGTAGACACTGCCTCAGTTTATTGTCTCATCTGAAAGATTCCCCCTCCCCGTACTCCTTCAGCACTGCATTGGGGTGTCAGCCTTGATTTTTCCCTGAAGTACTGAAGCAGGACTTAACCCAGAGGCAGAGTGTCACCAGCTGATCCATGTCTGACACTTGATAGCCTAGTGGTTATATTACTGGATTTAATAATCCAGAGGCCTGAACAATTTAGAGACACGAGTTCAGATTCCACCATAACAGCTGTGAATTTAAATTCAGTTAATTCAATAAACCTGGACCATGAAACTACCAGATTATAGAAAGTGCTGAGAGCACAGGAGGAGGCCATTCAGCCCATCATGTCTGCTGGCTCTCTGTAAGAGTTATACAGCTGGTTCCACGCCCCTGCCTTTTCCCCATAGCCCAACACATTTTGAAAGCTAGAATTGAACCTACCCCCATTGTACTCTCAAGCAGCACATTCCAAATCCTAACCACTCACTGCATGAAAAACATTTTACTCATATCGTCTTTGGTTCTTTTGCCATTCAATTTTAATCAGTGTCATCTGGATCTCGACCCACCTGCCAATGAGAACTGTTTCACTCCATCGACTCAGTCTGAAACTTTGAAGATTTTGGACATCTCTATCAAATCTCCTCTCAACCTTCTCTCTCTAAGGAGAACATCCCCAGCATCTCCAATCTGAGCACTTAACTAAAGTCCCTCATCCTTGGAACATTTTCTGCATGCTTTCCAATGCCTTCACATCCTTCCCAAAATAGAATTGGACTCAATACTCCAGTTGAGGCTGAACCAGTGTTTTACAAAGGGTCATCATTCCTTGTTTTTGTTCTCTATGCTCTTATTTGAAAAGATTGTCAAAAACTTATCTTGCTAACTAACTACCCTTCTAGGAAAGGAAATTTGGCATCTGTACCCGATTGCCCTTCATGTGACTCCAGACCCACATGAAAGTGGTTAACTCTTAACTGCCCTCAGCTATAGCCTAGTAATCAACTCGGTTGTATTCAAGAAGGTCAGTTAAGGATGGGTGATAAATGCTCATGCTGTCAATGATTTCCACATCCTGAGATTAGATCAAAAATGGGACAGTAATCTCTGCAGAGTGAGCTTTTAAATGGAACCTTGAGAATTAGTCTGCTTTATCTGTATCTGCTTTGTACCAATATGATTCAGAGGAAATGGTAGAAAGTTTGACAATAATAGCAGACTTCTTGTAAAAACAAACTGTTAACTGTAATAAAAACAGATGCTAAAAATACTCGACAGATCAGGCAGCCACTGTGGAGAGAAAAATGTTTTTTTACAAAAATATACTTTATTCATTAAATTAGTAAGAAGCACATTACAAAAGTTTCAACTTGAAAATTACAAGAAGTGCCATAAAATTCAATTTGTCTCCATACAGTATGTTCCTCTACTAGGTGCCTCTATATAATTGTAATTCTCTTGATATTTATAATATACATTTCATGTCAGGGCAAATCATTTCAAATTTAAAAGTTACAAAGTGCAATAGAATTCAATTTTCCTTTGTACGGCACGTTTCTTTCTGAGGCGTCTCAATGCAATTCCAATACTCTTGCTATTTACAATGTACAGCAAAGTGTGGCAGATACCCCAAGCTTTAGTGCATCCCTAAGCCTGTAGTCCTGGACCTTGGAATGTGCCAGTCTGCAACACTTGTACAAGAACAACTTATTGCACTGGAAGATCAACAAGTTTCAGACAGGCCAAAGAGAGTCTTTCACCAAGCTCATGAACCTCCAGCAGCAGTTGATATTTGTCTCGGTGTGTGTCCCTGGGAACAGCCTGTAGAGCACGGAGTCTTGCGTTACAGAGTTGCTTGGGCTGAACCTTGACAAATACCACTGCATCTCTCTCCTTCTTTGCAAATGCACATCCCACAAGGAGGTGAACAACAGTCTCTTCCCCACCACAGTCACTTTGAGAGCAACGCGTGGAGAGGATAAGACTGCAGGTATATAGGAAGGGTCTGATGAGGAGGGCCTATCTCGCCACAAGCCAAGCTATGTCTTGGTGCTTGTTTGGTGATGAGGCATTCTGCCAAATGACTCTGACAGTCTGCTCAGCGAGCCTTCCAGCAGGACTTTGTTATGTGCAGACCACCATTTGATAGACTTGCGATCAAAGGTGTTTATCTGTATAAACATTTCTAAGAGATGAATACTTGGAGCATTCCCCATCCTTCTCAACGCTGTGGACAGATAGAAGCTCAGCATCTAGTGACACCTGTTTGTGTACCGAGGGTCTATGCACAGCTTTTGATGAAGCCACACACAGAGATGGTCATCAGAGATGGGGGAGATGTTGGACATGTTTTTCCCCCTTTTTCTAGAGGGTTGTACATGGTGTCCCTTTGATCATAGTCCATTTTTGACCTCCAGATGAAGATTTGATTTGATTTATTATTGTCACATGTATTAGTATACAGTGAAAAGTATTGTTTCTTGCGTGCTATACAGACAAAGGTACGAGAGTGCAGAATGTAGTGTTACAGTCATAGCTAGGGTGTAGTGAAAGATCAACTTAATGCAAAGTAGGTCCATTCAAAAGTCTGATGGCAGCAGGGAAGAAACTGTTCTTGAGTCAGATGGTACGTAACCTCAAACTTTTGTATCTTTTTCCTGACAGAAGAAGTAGAAGAGAGAATGTCCAGGGTGGATGGGGTCCTTAATTACGCTGGCTGCTTTGCCGAGGCAACAGGAAGTATAGACAGAGTCAATGGATGGGAGGCTGGTTTGCGTGATGGATTGGGCTACATTCATGACCTTTTGTAGTTCCTTGTGGTCTTGGGCAGAGCAGGAGCCATACCAAACTGTGATACAACCAGAAAGAATGCTTTCTATGGTGCATCTGTAAAAGTTGGTGAGAGTCGTAGCTGACATGCCAAATTTCCTTAGCCTGAGAAAGTAGAGGCGATGCTGGACTTTCTTAACTATAGCGTCAACATGGTGGGGTCGGAGGTGGGGGGGGAACAGGACAAGTAGAAATTTGAAGCTCTTGACCCTTTCTACTTTGTCCCCGTTGATGTAGACAGGGCATGTTCTCCACTATGCTTCTTGAAGTCGATAACAATCTCCTTCATTTTGTTGACATTAAGGGAGAGATTATTGTTGCCGCACCAGTTCACCAGATTTTCTATCTCATTCCTGTACTCTGTCTTGTCATTGTTTGAAATCCAACCCACTACAGTGGTGTCGTCAGCAAACTTGAAAATCGAGTTGGAAAGGAATTTGGCCGCACAGTCATAGGTGTATAAGGAGTATAGTTGGGGGCTGAGAACACAGCCTTGTGGGGCATCGGTGTTGAGGATGATCATGGAGGAGGTGTTGTTGCCTACCCTTACTGATTGTGGTCTGTGGGTTAGGAAGTTCAGGATCCAATCAGAGGAAGGAGCCAAGGCCCAGGTCACGGAGTTTGGAGATGAGTTTCATAGGAATAATGGTGTTGAAGGCTGAGCTGTAGTCAATAGGTGTCTTTGTTATCTCGGTGTTCCAGAGTTGAGTGTAGGGCCAGGGAGATGGCGTGTGCATTGGACCTGTTGCAGCAGTAGGCAAACTGTAGTGGATCCAGGTAGTCCGGGAGGCTTGAATTTATTTGTGCCATGACTAGCCTTTCGAAGCACTTCATAATGATGGATGTCAGATCCACCAGACGACAGTCATTGACAGCTGCTTGGTTTTTCTGAGGCACCGGGATGATGGTCGTCTTTTTAAAGCAGATAGCGACCTCAGATTGTTGTAAAAAGAGGTTGAAGATGTCTGTGAATACCCCCACCAGCTGATCCACGCAGGATCTGAGTGCTCGTCCGGGTACCCCATCTGGGCCAGTCGCTTTCTGTGGGTTGACCTTTGAGAAAGCTGCTCTGACATCTGCAATGGTGACCCCAAATACAGGTTCTTCCAGGGTGGAGGGTGTGCTCTCGCTGACCTCTTGCTCAAAACGGGCGTAGAATGCATTGAGCTCATCAGGGAGGGGTGCATTGGAGGCGGCGATTTTACATACCTTCATCTTGTAGCCTGTTGTGTCTTGCAGACCTTGCCATGGTCGGCGGGGGCCTGTGTAACTAGCCTGGGACTCTAGCTTGATCTGGTACTTTTGGCATCTTTGATGGATCTCCTTAGATCGTATCTGGCTTTCTTGTATAGGTCAGGGTCGCCTGACTTGAATGTCTCAGACCTGGACTTCAGCAAGCAATGGATATCCCTGTTCATCCATGGTTTCCGGTTGGGAAACATGTGGATTTGCTTCTTTGGCACACAGTCTTCTACACGCTTACTAGTGAAGTTAGTTACTGTAGTGACGTACTCATTCAGGCTAGCCGCAGAGTTTTTAAATACTGACCAGTTCACTGACTCCAAGTAGTCCCATAGGGGATCATCTGATTCCTCAGACCAACATTGCATGACTTTCTTTGATGGATTCTCCTGCTTCAGTTTTTGCTGAGTAGCCTTGTGGTCTGATTTGCCCAAGTGTGAGTGGGCGATAGAGCGTTAGACATATAGAGCAATAGATGGTAGAGGAAGATGGCCCGGGTGATTGTCACAGTGCAGGAGTGAGGAATGGGCCAGATCTCCACCGTGGACAGCAACACCAACAGTGCCTCGCATGTGACCACCAGGTTCTTACCCACAATGAAGAGGGAGTGTTGGTCCCACATGCCCAGTTTTTGTTTAACCATAGCTTCTCTCTCCCGGTTTCTAGCACACACCGTACTCCCTCTGAACCATATCTCCAGCACCTTCAAGCAGTCTGACCTGATGATGAAGGGGACAAAAGGTCGGTCAGATCACTTTCTAAATAACTTGGCCTCACTGTTGCTGCAATTTACCTTTGTTCCTGAGGCCAATTCAAACTGATCACAGATGCTCATCAGTCTGCACATCAACAGCGGATCTGAGCAGAAGACACCAATGTCATCCAAGTATCGGGAGACCTGAGTGCCTCCACTGCCGGGGATGATCACTCCTCTTATGCCTGAATCCTTCCTGATGAGCTCCACATAAGGTTCTTTGCAGACATGAACAGGACAGGGGAGAGAGGGCAGGCCTGCCTTCCTGACTCTGGATTTAATTGGAAAGCTTTCCAATTCCCACTCTTGGATTGAAACTGCATTTACTGATGTTTATGTTAAGCAGTTGGATCCAATTGAGGATTCCTTCCCTAATCCCTGTTTTGGAGAGTACATCCATCTGCTAGTAAACAGTTAGATTTTCAGATCAGTGATCTTTCACCAAAAATGGAAAAATGTAGCAATGTAATGGGTTATAAGCATGTCCAGAGACAGGGAAAGCAGGGAGAGAAGAATAGAACAAAGGTCTTTGGTAGGGTGGAAGGCAAGAGAAATTCAATGACAAAGGGATGATGGTGCAAAACAACAGGAAATAATAATGAGACAAGTAAATGAACAAAAGATAAGTCTCGAGGTAAGTAGTAAAGCAGAGTCATCGTTGATGACTACTGGTCAGAAAAATGGAATCACAGATTATAATTTGAAATTGGTGAACTCAGTGTTGAATGAAGGTGCTAGAGCTTACCTTGAGATTTACTGGAACAATGTACATCTGAAATAGGAGCAGAAATAGGCCATTCGTCCCCCAAATGGCAGAATAAGATCATGACTAATATGTTTCTGTTTGAGTTCCACAGTCCCATCTACCCCCGATAACCCTAAGATTCCCCTGCCTAACAAGGGCCTATTTACCTCCGCTTTAAAAATATTCAGTAACCACGCCTCTACCGCCTTCTGAGGCAGCGAGTTTCAACTCTGAGAGAAAATACTTCCTGTCATCACTGCCCTAAAAGGGCGAACCCTAATTTTAAAACCGTGCTCCCTAGTTCCGGACTCATCACAAAAGGAAACATCCTTTCCATGTCCACCTTGTCAAGTCATGATGTGGAGATGCCGGCGTTGGACTGGGGTAAACACTAAGAAGTTTAACAACACCAGGTTAAAGTCCAACATGTTTATTTGGTAGCAAAAGCCACACAAGCTTTCGGAGCTCCAAGCCCCTTCTTCAGGGTCTGAAGAAGGGGCTTGGAGCTCCGAAAGCTTGTGTGGCTTTTGCTACCAAATAAACCTGTTGGACTTTAACCTGGTGTTGTTAAGCTTCTTACTGTGTTCACCTTGTCAAGGCCATTCAGGCTCTTACATAATTGAATCAAATCACCCCTCATCTTCTAAACTCCAGTGGAAACAAGCCCAGCCTGCCCAACCTCTCCTCCTAAGACAACCCCCTTATGTAGTAAATCTCCTCTGAACCACCTCCAATGCGTTTACATCCTCCATTAAATAAGGAGACCAAAACTGCACAAAGTATTTGAGATGTGGCTTCAACAGTGCCCTGTGTATCTGAAGCATAACACGTTTAAGTGCATCTTTAATTCCTTTCATAGTAAAGGATAGCATTAGATTTGTCGTCTTAAATACTTGCTGTACCTAATATGAACTTTTTGTGACTCATGCACTAGAACACCTAGATCCCTGTGTACCTCAGAATTGTGCAGCTGTTCTCCACTGAAGTAATACTCTGCATTTTCTTTGCGTAGGAGGTAAAAGAGAGGTCAGAGTGGGAGTAAGTGAAGATTTAAAATGATAGGCAACTGATAGCTTAGGGTTGTGCATTCTGAACAGAGATGTTCTGCAAAGTAGTCACTGAATCTGCATTTGGCCTCTCCAATGTAGAGCAAGACCACATTATGAGCAGAAATAAATACATATCAATGGCTGTTTCACCTGGCAGGAACGTTTAGGTTTTAGATGGTGAAGTGGGGGCGGTAAAAGGTTCTGCTTCCCCCCCCCCTCCCCCCCTCTTGTATAGAAACGTGCTGTAGGAAGCAGAGAGGTTATTAAGTAATTGAGGAGTGATCAGAGTTCATGATAGAATGTTTCATTTGGAACACTGAAGTCTGTTCACCATCTACAAGTCAGGAGTGTGATGGAATACTCTCCAGTTGCTTGGATGTCTGTGGCTGCGACAACATTCAAGCATCTTGACTCTATCCAGGACAAAGTTTAATTGGCACCCCATCCACAAGCATTCATTCTCTCCACCACCAACACAGTGCCAGCCGTGTGTACTATCAACCAGAAGCACTGCAGCAACTCACCAAAACTCCTTTGACAGCACTTATACAAACCCTAGACTGATACTATATAGGACAAGGGCAGCAGATGCATGGGAACACCACCACCACCTTGAAGTTACTCACCTGATTTGGAAGTATGTCGCCATTCCTTCACTGTCGCTGGGTCAAATTCCTGGAACTCCCTCCCTAACAGCACTGTGGGTGTACTTACACCACATGGAATGCTGCAGTTCAAGAAGGCGACTCACCATCACCTTATCAAGAGCTATTAGTGATGGGCAATAAATGCTGACCTTGCTCTCAATGAGCATATCCCATGAAAGAATTTAAA
This sequence comes from Mustelus asterias, assembly GCF_964213995.1. Classification (NCBI taxonomy): domain Eukaryota; kingdom Metazoa; phylum Chordata; class Chondrichthyes; order Carcharhiniformes; family Triakidae; genus Mustelus; species Mustelus asterias. The sequence goes on from NC_135809.1 coordinate 77,649,624, forward strand.
GAATTGCAAATGAGCGTAACTAAGTCCTGAATAAAAGCAAATTACTGTGGATGCTAGAATCTAAAACCAAAAGAGAAAATGCTGGAAAATCTCAGCAGGCCTGGCAGCATCTGTATGGAGATGACCCTTTGTCAAAGCTCCTGAAACTAGGACTAAGGCCTGAAACTAGTTAAATTCCATGGTTTTTCTTTAATTCTGCAAACCCAGTTACGCACTTACTTCCCTTCCAGGCTAACTTGACTCCTTTAAGCACCCAAATTCAATTGCTCGCAAACCCAGCAAAATCCAACCTCCCTCCTCTGTGATTTCAGTAATGTCAGAGATCTGGTATGATGCATTCTAAATGTGAAATTGTGATCCTATTTTTCAAAGCGTTCTAGATTTGGAATTTTACTCCCATTGCTAACTTTCTTGTTTTAAGACTAGAGCAGCTTGTCTAACTCGGCTGAGGTTATTACAGTATTGGCGGCAGGGCCAGGTTAGCCCACACAAACTAATAGAATAGCCGGTATCAATCTCTGCAGACATCTTATCCGAGTCCCTCTGCCAGTCCCCTGTTATTGTATCCAAACTAATTGCTGTTACCACGGATACAGCATTCTTATGTAGATTATGCCTTGGCAGATTAATTTAAGAGCTCTGTGTGATCCTGGATGGGATTTCAGAGCTGTTGACTTTTCTTTTTAAAGGAACTGCTTTCTGATAATTGAGGAGTTTTCCAGAAACTGGGTTTGCAGTAACATTGAAGTGCTGGCCCCTGAAGACTAAGCTGCATAATAAAAGACACAGGCTTTCAGCAAAAAATCTCAAGCATAACGTTTTAAACAAGTGTGAAGTATTGCGCGCACGGTTTTGTAAGAAATAATGTAGTATGAATTATTTTTATTTGATTTTAAATTCCTGACACACACGCTCAAATACAACACTGGCGTTAGTGTCAAAAAGGACGAGTAAGAACTGAAGGCTTCTGCTCTGACCCTGGGCCACCTTCCAGTCAGAACCCAGTCAAGAAAGTTTATTTATTAGTCACAAGTAGGCTTACATTAACACTGCAAAGAAGTTACTGTGAAGATCACTGAGTCGCCACATTCTGGTGCATCTTCAGGTACACAGGGGGAGAATTTAGTATGGCCAATTCACCTAACCAGGACATCTTTTGGACTGTGGGAGCAACAGGAGCATCTGGAGGAAACGCACACAGACATGGGGAGAACGTGCACTTGATCAGGGGTTTGGTTAAAACAGGGACCATCTCAGCACGACGAGATACACTGGATCAGATGTTTCACTGTATTGGGGTCTGTCTGAGCACTGTGTGATGCACTGGATCAGGAGTTTCACTGTATCAGGGTCTGTCTGAGCACTGTGTGATGCACTGGATCAGGAGTTTCACTGGATCAGGGTCCGTCTGGGCACTGAGATACACTGGATCAGGAGTTTCACTGGATCAGGGTCTGTCTCAGCACTGAGATACAGTGAAACTCCTGATCCAGTGTATCTCAGTGCTCAGGTAGACCCTGATCCAGTGAAACTCCTGATCTAGTGTATCTCAGTGCTCCGACAGACCCTGATACAGTGAAACTCCTGATCCAGTGTATCTCACAGTGCTCAGACAGACCATGATACACTGGATCAGGAGTTTCACTGTATCAGGGTCTGTCTGAGCACTGTGAGATACACTGGATCAGGAGTTTCACTGTATCAGTGTCTGTCTGAGCACTGAGAGATACTCTGGATCAAGCGTTTCACTATATCAGGGTCTCTCTGAGCACTGAGATACACTGGATCAGGAGTTTCACTGGATCAGGGTCTGTCTGAGCACTGTGAGATACACTGGATCAGGAGTTTCACTGTATTGGGGTCTGTCTGAACACTGGGATACACTGGATCAGGAGTTTCACTGTATCAAGGTCTGTCTGGGCACTGAGATACACTGGATCAGGGGTTTCACTGTATTGGGGTTTGTCTGAGCACTGTGAGATACACTGGATCAGCAGTTTCACTGTATCAGGGTCTGTCTGAGCACTGTGAGATACACTGGATCAAGAGTTTCACTATATCAGGGTCTCTCTGAGCACTGAGATACACTGGATCAGGAGTTTCACTGGGATCAGGGTCTGTCTGAGCACTGAGATACACTGGATCCGGAGTTTCACTGGATCAGGGTCTGTCTGAGCACTGAGATACACTGGATCAGGAGTTTCACTGGATCAGGGTCTATCTGAGCACTGTGTGATATATTGGATCAGGAGTTTCACTGGATCAGGGTCTGTCTGTGCACTGTATGATACACTGGACCAGAAGTTTCACTGTATTGGGGTCTGTCTGAGCACTGTGAGCTACACTGGATCAGGAGTTTCACTGTATCAGGGCTGTCTGAGCATTGAGATACACTGGATCCGGAGTTTCACTGTATCGGGGTTGTCTGAGCACTGTGTGATACACTGGATCAGGTGTTTCACTGGATCAGGGTCTGTCAGCACTGTGAGATACACTGGATCAGGAGTTTCACTATCAGGGTCTGTCTGAGCACTGTGATACACTGGATCAGGAGTTTCACTGTATTGGGGTCTGTCTGAGCACTGAGCTACGCTTGATCAGGGGTTTCACTGTATCAGGGTATGTCTGAGAACTGTGTGATACACTGGATCAGGGTTTCACTGTATCAAGGTCTGTCTGAGCACTGTGTGATACACTGGATCAGGAGTTTCACTGTATTGGGGTCTGTCTGAGCACTGAGCTACACTGGATCAGGAGTTTCACTGTATTGGGGTCTGTCTGAGCACTGAGATACACTGGATCAGGAGTTTCACTGGATCAGAGTCTGTCTGAGAACTGTGTGTTACACTGGATCAGGAGTTTCACTGTATCAGGGTCTGTCTGAGCACTGGGATACACTGGATCCGGAGTTTCACTGGATCAGGGTCTGTCTGAGCACTGAGCTACACTGGATCAGGAGTTTCACTGTATTGGGGTCTGTCTGAGCACTGAGATACACTGGATCAGGAGTTTCACTGGATCAGAGTCTGTCTGAGAACTGTGTGTTACACTGGATCAGCAGTTTCACTGTATCAGGGTCTGTCTGAGCACTGGGATACACTGGATCCGGAGTTTCACTGGATCAGGGTCTGTCTGAGCACTGAGATACACTGGATCAGGAGTTTCACTGTATTGGGGTCTCTCTGAGAACTGAGATGCACTGGATCCGGAGTTTCACTGAATCAGGGTCTGTCTGAGCACTGAGATACACTGGATCAGGAGTTTCACTGTATTGGGGTCTGTCTGAGCACTGTGAGATACACTGGATCAGGGGTTTCACTGTATCAGTGTCTGTCTGAGCACAGAGATACACTGGATCAGGGGTTTCACTGTATCAGAGTCTCTCTGAGCACTGTGTGATACACTGGGATCAGGCGTTTCACTGGATCAGGGTCTGTCTGAACACTGGGATACACTGGATCAAGAGTTTCACTGGATCAGGGTCTGTCTGAGCACTGAGATACACTGGATCAGGAGTTTCACTGTATTGGGGTCTCTCTGAGCACAGATACACTGGATCAGGAGTCCACTGTATCAGGGTCTGTCTGAGCACTGTGTGATACACTGGATCAGTAGTTTCACTGTATTGGGGTCTCTCTGAGCACTGAGATACACTGGACCAGAAGTTTCACTGTATTGGGGTCTGTCTGAGCGCTGTTGGATACACTGGATCAGGGGTTTCGCTGTATCCTGGTCTGTCTTAGCACTGTGTGATACACTGGATCAGGGGTTTCACTGTATCAGGGTCTGTTTGAGCACTGTGTGATACACTGGATCAGGAGATTGACTGTATCGGTTCTGTCTCTGCACTGTGTATTTCACTGGATCAGGAGTTTCACTGTATTTCACTGTCAGGACCTGTCTGACCATCAAAGAATTGCACTCGAGCAAGAATTTCTCCATTACGTGGCTATTTGATTAAGTGGCATAGACTGGACACCTATACACTATAGGTTTTCACTCAGGAGCTGAATGATGGAGAAACATGCAATAGAGCAGCTGTAGCACGTAAAAGTCAGCCGGCGAGTTGCGGCACCAAGGGACCACAGTAGTTGCCAATATCTTTTATTGAATCTTAACATGCCTTCCAAAATAGAGTCTGCACTTGAATATGTCTGTTTGAAAAGCCAGATGAATTGCTGGTAATTATCATTGCTTTCTGCAGGTCTATAACGTTGTGTGGGGGCTGCAAATCTGTCATTCAGGGGATTTGCACTCAGATGCTCATTGTTAGAGGATTTTCAGTTCATTGTAGTTCATCCAGTGACATGAAGTGGATGGAGCTTAATAAATCTCCCCCTCACTATAAACAACATGAATACAGTATAATTAGGTTGCATTGTGTTTTGCTGAACAAATAAATATTTACCTCTGTCAGCCAGGAGATGACTGAGGATTGTTGTGTTAGTGGATGATTTAGTAACTCTAAAACCAGTGTGTGAATCACTTTACTGACAGACAATGGCAGACACATTGTTGAGATTGCTCAGTAGGAAGTACTAATCAAATACTTCCCTTTCAAACATTGGGAAAATAAAATACCTGATGAAGATTGTATGTAACATTCAGTGAGACATGAGTAGAAGAGGGAACACCATTCCCAGATATAGGAAAGCACTTTTCCTCTTTTAAGGAAATAATAGTTGCTACTCTTTAATGGTTATGTTGTCAGCATAATAAAAGGTCCGAGTATATGAGTTTAAGGTTACGTGTGGTTAGTGTATCATGGGCTGGCAATCAGCAACAGCCCCCTTAAACCCAGGCAGCATAGTCTTCACCTGAGCCCCCAGAAGCTGCTTTGCCACCTGGAAGTTTAGGGGGTGAGGCGTGTAGAGTTGGCAGGAGGAGTGAAAGTAGAGCTGATGGTTGCCCAGCAACAGGCTCTATCTTTAAAGTGGTTGGATAAAAATCGGTCATCTCCCTGAAGCAGTACTAAAGCATTGACAGAACATAACAGCTAAGTACAGCACTGTAAAGGCTCAGCGGAGCTTCCAAAATGCAGTGTATGAAATGGTAAATGAATGAGGATAATGGGCAGCAAATGGACCTTCAAATCTCTAAAGTCGCCATTGAGACCAGAGGATGGCCACGTGGCTTACAGATAACAAGGAGCAAAGTGGTTCAATCTATGGTTGGACTCCCCATTGTACAAGACTCCGCTTTGGGAATTGTAGATACAATATGCATGTTGTCTGATGATGGATAATGGGCATCATGATCGGCACAGGCTTGGAGGCTGAAGAGCCTGTTCCATTGATGTACTTTTCTTTATTCAAGAGGTGAATGTTGTAGCTGGAAGAGTGTCGGAGGAAGGGCGGTCAGAACTCAGGAAGTTGGAGGGGAAGGTGATCACTCAGTGGTGATCATGTTTTTAGTGATTGAGATGGCTATAAATGATGTGGAGAGCAATGGGGTTGAAGCTGAAGACAGGATCACCCTGCCTTTGTAAGTGAAGCAGCAACAAATAGAGTAAAAATGTTTTACTTGTTTCCCTTTTAATAGCAAATAAAGGAATACCTCACTTTCGGGAAAGGGAGCAAATTTCAAAAGGTCTGGCGATGAGCCTGGATGAAGTCATAGTAACTTAGGAAAAGGAATAGGAAGAAATATATTCCAAGTAACTATGGGAATCGGAGGGCTTGTATAAATATCTTGGAGATGTCTAATACGGGCAGTACGGTGGCACAATGGTTAGCACTGCTGTTTCACAGTGCCAGGGACCCGGGTTCAATTCCGGTCTCGGGTGACTGTGTGGAGTTTGCACATTCTCCCCATGTCTGCGTGGGTTTCCTCCAGGTGCTCCGGTTTCCTCCCACACTCCAAAAAGGTGCAGATTAGGTTGATTGGCCATGCTCGATTGCTCCTTGGTGTCAGGGGAACTAGCAGGATAAATACATGGGGTTACAGATAGGGCCTGGGTGGGATTGTTGTCAGTGCAGGCTCAATGGGCCGAATGGCCTCCTTCTGCACTGCAGGGATTCTATGATTCTATTCTTCTATGGATTCTAACAGAGCAATAATGAGTCCAGGAAGAGAAAGGAGAGGAAGACCACAGAAACCGATGGGTTGAAATTGGGTAGAAATTGGAAACTTCATCACTGAGATTCTCTGGGTTGAAGTCAGCATCAGCACAGTGACCTGTGCAATGGAGAAGTGATTTAGGGAGAAACTGAGTGGAATTGAAACAAAACTCAGGCAAAATTGGAGCTTATATAGATTTCTATAGCAACAATGTTTATCTGCAAACAAGCTCAGGTGAGCAGAGAAGGGATTAGATTGCTTTTCAGTAACTAAGTGATGAGTTCAGCCACCATCCTGGTGCAGTACAGAGATCCAACACATGTGCAGTGACAAAACGAATAGGAGACTTAATATGGAATGGCCAAAGTAGCACAGAGCATCTGAAGCACCATAACTGTAGGGTACAGCAAGATGACTACAGTGAGAGAATGGCATCCTCAGTGGTACAGGAATGGATATGCAGGGGCATTCCTGTTCGTAAATCCTGGACATAAAAACGATTTGTGCAGAGTGTAGAATTCAGTGGGCCTGGGGGCATTGGTGCCAGGGGAGATGTGAGGGGACGATGATAAGAGATGCAATCTGTGATGCTCAAGACAGTTCAAAGGGAGATGGGGAGGGGAGTTGTACAAATGATCCTGGGCTTTTCCCAAGTACAGGTACTTCGATTGCTAGTCAGCAGGTTTGTTAATGATGAAATAGAATTGAAAGACTGTAGAGTTGCAAGAGATATCACACTCATATAGCCATTATTACAGCAGTTAAGATCTGAGAGGCAGTTGTGCAGGTATTTCACTTCTTATTGAAATACGAGATGTCTTAATATGATCTGGATTTTAAACTGACAAAAATCCAGAAGTGAAGTTTCTTATCAAGATTTTTCAGGCTGTTGATTTTATTTTCCATCCATTTTCTGAACAGTGCATTGATCCAGAGGTTAAGTGTCCACTTCCAATTTGTCCGTTTGCTACTTTCTATCTAATTGATTTCAGTTGAGGCCATTCTGTTAGTTCTGTTATGTTCACAAAACGTTAGTGATGTTACTGGAAATACATAGAGAAACAATTTGCTCTTTGTTAGCTGGCGAATTCTCTCTATTGCCCACTCAAATACAGCAAAATGAATTAACAGTAATGTCTATAACTCCATTCCAGGCACTTGCAAAGAAAGCAAAAACAGGAAAGCTGCTACCTGAGGAATACCAGGGAGGATCCTTCAGGTAAAACACCAGCAACTCTCCAGTTTTAACATAACCATTCTACTTTTAGTTGGATATTAAAGCACTGGGAGTCTGTAATTTTGTTGAGTTAGGGCATGTTTGTTTTTCCTGGAATCTTTTCTTCCACTTTTGTTCTCAGTCCTTTATTGGCTGTAGTCACATTGTAAGTGGGAAGCAATTCTATGGCCTGTATAAAGTTTACCCAAATTAAACAGCCTGTGCAGCATATTTTGCATGTACCGTGAGTTGTCTGGGTGATTAAGGTTGGATAATTTGCCAGTAAAGGTGTCCTGCATGGTCCTAATGCCAGCAACTCTTGGACTCTTATAATAATAAAGCAAGCACTGTTCCTTGAAAATAGTACAGCTAATCCAATGGAAAAGTGCAAGATGCACAAATATAAACAATGCGCCATGTTTTACCCCCTGAATGTTTTCTAATGCAGCAGACACTCAGCTAGAACCTCCTTCAACCCAGGCATGGGACTCTTTTAGTACGATGCATTGATACCTCTCCCTGGCTGTGGAAGCAGTAGAGGTACATGGAACATATTTTTAACCCTGACATTTTTGTGGACAATCAGCTGTGAATTTGATGGACCCATTTCCAGAGCTCACACAAAACTTCTGTGAAAAGTCATTGCACATGACAAACGAAGGATGCCTCAATAGTCAGAACTATGCAATGTGCGCGCAAAAATGAAAAAGACCTGCATCTAATCAGATAAGAAGGGAAGTGACATAATCTAAAGCACTGTCACATTGACAAGGTCCATCCCTGCATCCTATTTTTCAATGTTCAGCTCTCATTTGGGTTCAAACTGAGCTTTTAAACTGATTGACCAAGATTAGAAAAGTTCCCATGATGCACTTTGACCTAAAAAGGCCATCCAGGCCGTTGAGGAGTGCAGGCAATACTGAGGCTTTAGTCCCTGAGTGCTGAGGGAAGAGCTATGAGGAGGTCCAGATAAATTAGCCTTCAAAAGAGTCATATCAGAGAGGACTTTATATAGGTATATAATTTACCTCAGAGGCTAGCAAAAGTAGATCGAAAACAAATTTCAGATATGTCAGGCAAGCAGGAAAATTGTACACATTGGGCAGGATTTTGCTCCTCCCTCCCCCTCCCCCTGCGATGTTTTTTGCGGTGGTGGAGGCGGCCCGCCATTGGCAGGCAGTGGATCTTCCAGTCCAGTCACCGTCAATGCATTTTCCAGAAGATCACACCATCAAGAATGGCTGGAAAATTTCCACCATTTGGAAAGTATTCCTTGTTACCCAGAGAGAGCATTCTATCACAGGTTCCTGAAATGTTATCTCTTGCAGTACAGATTTTACCTGTTAGAATTCTAAGTGCAGCCATGAGAGTCATTGATGGAATCCTCCATCATCATCAACTGTCACCTTGCACCAGATTGGATTTCTCTGTCTTTTATAGTGCAATAGGAAGAAATACATACAGCAGAGAGCGACAAACACAAACCTAGACAATGGCAAGAGAACAAGACATAAACATAATGACAGAGAATCACAGACACACAGTGAGACAGGCAGGGAGAGAATCAGAGACATACAGACACACAGGGACAGCGAGATGGGATTACAGACACACAGGGACAGCGAGATGGGATCACAGACACACAGGGACAGCGGGCGAGGGGATCAGAGACACACAGAGACAGAGGGAGAGGGGATCGCAGACATGCAGGGACAGTGGGAGGGGGATCCGAGACACGCAGGGACAGAGGGAGGGGGATCCAAGACTCGCAGGGACAGAGGGAGGGGGATCGCAGACACGCTGGGACAGAGGGCGAGGGGATCGCAGACACGCTGGGACAGAGGGAGAGGGGATCGCAGACACGCAGAGACAGAGGGCGAGGGGATCGCAGACACGCTGGGACAGAGGGAGAGGGGATCGCAGACACGCTGGGACAGAGGGAGGGGGATCCAAGACTCGCAGGGACAGAGGGAGAGGGGATCAGGGACACGCAGGGACAGAGGGAGAGGGGAGCGCAGACATGCAGGGACAGTGGGAGGGGGATCCGAGACACGCAGGGACAGAGGGAGGGGGATCGCAGACACGCTGGGACAGAGGGCGAGGGGATCGCAGACACGCTGGGACAGAGGGAGAGGGGATCGCAGACACGCTGGGACAGAGGGAGAGGGGATCGCAGACACACAGGGACAGAGGGAGAGGGGATCGCAGACACGCAGAGACAGAGGGCGAGGGGATCGCAGACTCGCAGGGACAGAGGGAGGGGGATCCAAGACTCGCAGGGACAGAGGGAGAGGGGATCAGGGACACGCAGGGACAGAGGGCGAGGGGATCGCAGACACGCTGAGACAGAGGGAGGGGGATCCAAGACTCGCAGGGACAGAGGGAGAGGGGATCAGGGACACGCAGGGACAGAGGGAGAGGGGAGCGCAGACACGCAGGGACAGAGGGAGAGGGGATCGCAGACACGCTGGGACAGAGGGAGAGGGGATCGCAGACACGCTGGGACAGAGGGAGAGGGGAACGCAGACACGCTGGGACAGAGGGCGAGGGGATCGCAGACACGCTGGGACAGAGGGAGAGGGGATCGCAGACACGCAGGGACAGAGGGAGAGGGGATCGCAGACACGCAGAGACAGAGGGCGAGGGGATCGCAGACTCGCAGGGACAGAGGGAGGGGGATCCAAGACTCGCAGGGACAGAGGGAGAGGGGATCAGGGACACGCAGGGACAGAGGGCGAGGGGATCGCAGACACGCTGAGACAGAGGGCGAGGGGATCGCAGACACGCTGGGACAGAGGGCGAGGGGATCGCAGACACGCTGGGACAGAGGGAGAGGGGATCGCAGACACGCTGGGACAGAGGGAGAGGGGATCGCAGACACGCAGGGACAGAGGGAGGGGGATCCAAGACTCGCAGGGACAGAGGGAGAGGGGATCAGGGACACGCAGGGACAGAGGGAGAGGGGAGCGCAGACACGCAGGGACAGAGGGCGAGGGGATCGCAGACACACTGGGACAGAGGGCGAGGGGATCGCAGACACGCTGGGACAGAGGGCGAGGGGATCGCAGACACGCTGGGACAGAGGGCGAGGGGATCGCAGACACGCTGGGACAGAGGGCGAGGGGATCGCAGACACGCTGGGACAGAGGGAGAGGGGAGCGCAGACACGCTGGGACAGAGGGAGAGGGGAGCGCAGACACGCTGGGACAGAGGGAGAGGGGATCGCAGACACGCTGGGACAGTGGGAGGGGGATCCGAGACACGCAGAGAGAGAGGGGGAGGGGATCGCAGACACGCTGGGACAGAGGGAGAGGGGATCGCAGACACGCTGGGACAGAGGGCGAGGGGATCGCAGACACGCTGGGACAGAGGGAGAGGGGATCGCAGACACGCAGTGAGACAGGCAGTGAGAGAATCAGAGACATACAGACACACAGGGACAGCGAGATGGGATCACAGACACACAGGGACAGCGAGATGGGATCACAGACACACAGGGACAGCGGGCGAGGGGATCAGAGACACACAGAGACAGAGGGAGAGGGGATCGCAGACATGCAGGGACAGTGGGAGGGGGATCCGAGACACGCAGGGACAGAGGGAGGGGGATCCAAGACTCGCAGGGACAGAGGGAGGGGGATCCAAGACTCGCAGGGACAGAGGGAGGGGGATCGCAGACACGCTGGGACAGAGGGCGAGGGGATCGCAGAAACGCTGGGACAGAGGGAGAGGGGATCGCAGACACGCTGGGACAGAGGGAGGGGGATCCAAGACTCGCAGGGACAGAGGGAGAGGGGATCAGGGACACGCAGGGACAGAGGGAGAGGGGAGCGCAGACACGCAGGGACAGAGGGAGAGGGGATCGCAGACACGCTGGGACAGAGGGAGAGGGGATCGCAGACACGCTGGGACAGAGGGCGAGGGGATCGCAGACACGCTGGGACAGAGGGAGAGGGGATCGCAGACACGCAGGGACAGAGGGAGAGGGGATCGCAGACACGCTGGGACAGAGGGAGAGGGGATCGCAGACACGCTGGGACAGAGGGAGAGGGGATCGCAGACACGCAGGGACAGAGGGAGAGGGGATCGCAGACACGCTGGGACAGAGGGAGAGGGGATCGCAGACTCGCAGGGACAGAGGGCGAGGGGATCGCAGACACGCTGGGACAGAGGGAGAGGGGATCGCAGACACGCTGGGACAGAGGGCGAGGGGATCGCAGACACGCTGGGACAGAGGGAGAGGGGATCGCAGACACGCAGGGACAGAGGGAGAGGGGATCGCAGACACGCAGAGACAGAGGGCGAGGGGATCGCAGACTCGCAAGGACAGAGGGAGGGGGATCCAAGACTCGCAGGGACAGAGGGAGAGGGGATCAGGGACATGCAGGGACAGAGGGAGAGGGGATCGCAGACACGCTGGGACAGAGGGCGAGGGGATCGCAGACACGCTGGGACAGAGGGCGAGGGGATCGCAGACACGCTGGGACAGAGGGAGAGGGGAGCGCAGACACGCTGGGACAGAGGGAGAGGGGATCGCAGACACGCTGGGACAGAGGGAGAGGGGATCGCAGACACGCAGGGACAGAGGGAGAGGGGAGCGCAGACACGCAGGGACAGAGGGAGAGGGGATCGCAGACACGCAGGGACAGAGGGCGAGGGGATCGCAGACACGCAGGGACAGAGGGAGAGGGGATCGCAGACACGCAGGGACAGAGGGCGAGGGGATCGCAGACACGCTGGGACAGAGGGCGAGGGGATCGCAGACACGCTGGGACAGAGGGAGAGGGGATCGCAGACACGCTGGGACAGAGGGCGAGGGGATCGCAGACACGCTGGGACAGAGGGAGGGGGATCCAAGACTCGCAGGGACAGAGGGAGAGGGGATCGCAGACACGCAGGGACAGAGGGAGAGGGGATCGCAGATTCGCAGGGACAGAGGGAGGGGGATCCAAGACTCGCAGGGACAGAGGGAGAGGGGATCGCAGACACGCTGGGACAGAGGGAGAGGGGATCGCAGACACGCTGGGACAGAGGGTGAGGGGATCGCAGACACGCTGGGACAGAGGGAGAGTGGTTCGCAAACACGCTGGGACCGAGGGAGAGGGGAGCGCAGACACGCTGGGACAGAGGGAGAGGGGATCGCAGATTCGCAGGGACAGAGGGAGGGGGATCCAAGACTCGCAGGGACAGAGGGAGAGGGGATCGCAGACACGCTGGGACAGAGGGAGAGGGGATCGCAAACACGCTGGGACAGAGGGAGAGGGGAGCGCAGACACGCTGGGACAGAGGGAGAGGGGATCGCAAACACGCTGGGACAGAGGGAGAGGGGAGCGCAGACACGCTGGGACAGTGAAAGAGGGGATCAGGGACACGTTGGGACAGAGGGAGGGGGATCCAAGACTCGCAGGGACAGAGAGGGGGATCAGAAGCACAGGGACAGAGAGAGAGGCGGTCAGAAACACACAGGGATGAAGAGAAGGGATCAGAAATATACAGGGACAGAAAGAATCAGAGACAGAAGGGATCACAGGAACAGAGAGATCATCGTCACGGGGACAGAGTGAGGGAATTGCAAACACATCCATACAATGACGTATGTGTAAGACAGAGACAAATTTGACAGTGAACCACATAGAGAGAGAAGAGATGTGCTAGGACAGAGAGACCAACCACAGGTACACACATGGACTGACAGAAAGAGGTCCACAAAACACACAGGCCAGAATTAAGTTCTGCGCATGTACAGTTCACAATGGAATTGAAGATGAGGTGTTCATAGGGTACAAAATGAAATTGTATCTTTATTATGCTGCAATGCCCCTTTCCCTGGGCTTACTAGGAAGAGTGGCCATGCAGGGCAGTGAACATGTTTGCAGATGTTGTATGGACGATAAAAAGCTAATATTGTGGAAAAAATAGATTATATTGGCTGAATCAACTGATTCAACAAAACCACCTTCTGATCTTCAACATATTTACCCAAAGATGTGCAATTTAGGTGGATTGGCCATGGTAAATGTACAGGTTACGGGGATATGGTGGAGAGGGGGGACTGGGTGGGATGCTCTTTCAGAGAGTTGGTGCAGACTCGATGGGCTGAATGGCCTCCTTTTGTACTGTAGGGATTATATGATGTTTAATCCACTTGAATTCCTAAGTGTAAAAATTAAATTCAAATGAATATCCAATAAATCGCTGTGAATGGAGTAGATTTGGGAACTTAAATGCATCCCAGTTATGTAACATGCTAACATCTGTCTGGGAGACTAATTGATATTGAGTATCCTCAGGCCACCAGTTACAACTGAGGGAGAGTTTAATTCTCAGCGGATTAGATTGCAGGGGAATCAGGTGAACGCTATCTCATAGTTTACAGTCTTTCTGTAGACAGCTGCACCCATTCCTTCCCCACCCCCAACCCAAGAAGTGGATAGGAGGAAACAAACGTGAGAATAGAAATGGTCTTCAGAGACCACCACACATCTTAAATGTTGTTTATTTAGTTCTGACACAGGGTAAATATATAAAGAACAAAGAACAGTACAGCACAGGAAACAGGCCCTTCGGCCCTCCAAGCCTGTGCCGCTCCTTGGTCCAACTAGACCAATCGTTTGTATCCCTCCATTCCCAGGCTGCTCATGTGACTATCCAGGTAAGTCTTAAACGATGTCAGCGTGCCTGCCTCCACCACCCTACTTGGCAGCGCATTCCAGGCCCCCACCACCCTCTGTGTAAAAAACGTCCCTCTGATGTCTGAGTTATACTTCGCCCCTCTCACCTTGACAGGTGAATGGGTGTAATAGGTGCAGCCATAAAGATAGTTTATGTCAGTTTTGATATTTTGAGTATAAAATTCCAAACAGAAGTACATAACATTGTAGGTCACTGTTACAAGCAGTTAACCGACAGGCGCAAGCACTCGATGGCAGGTAGGTGGGTGGGTGTTTAACATGAATGGGGTACCGACAATACCAACAGGTTACTGATGATATTGGCAGGGAACTGACAACACAAGCAGGCCAGTGACAGGAACGGCTCATTGATAACTTGCGGCTTGGCTTCGAAGGCTACCGAAGGAATGATGATGGTCATTTTCTTTTTGCTTTTTTTTCAGTATCTCCAATTTGGGAATGTTTGGAATCAGCGGTTTCAGTGCTGTGATTAACCCCCCTCAGGCTTGCATCTTGGCTATCGGGCAGTCACGCCAGGATCTGACAGTTTCTGAAGATGACAAAGGGAAGCCCAGCCTCTGCCAGAAGGACATGATGACAGTCACTCTGTCCAGTGATGGCCGCGTGGTGGACGATGAACTTGCATCTCAGTTTTTAGAGAACTTCAAGCTTAACCTGGAGAATCCAAAACGATTCGCTTTAACCTAAGCTGCATTCTCTGAGCTTCACCTGCCAAGGGATTTGGGATGTTACATGGAAAGCATCACAAAATACACCTGTGATGCATAGAGTTTATTTTATTGTTAGTGTTATAACATTGCAGGGAATGTCGACCCTGCCTTTACTGCTCCCTGTGTATCAGGCCAAATAAAACTCCTGCTTGTTATTTATTTCACTGGGTTGCCATTTTCATCTCTTTATTATCAACACTGCCTGACTACAGGCATTTTCCTTCTGCTTGGGGGAAGGAGTGAAATGCCCTTTTCAAGCTCATCTTGTCCATGAGACACATCTGCTCTCTCAATCTTAAACCCACTAAACTGCTGACCACTTACCTTCTCCTCCTGGTCCCCATGTTGGCCGGCATGGTTAACAGTTCTCAGGTTTCAACTGTTAGAAGGACAGATCAGCTCATGATCGTGAATTGACAGGGTGGATGCTGAAAGGATGTTTCCCCTATGGGAGAGAATAGAACTAAGGGGATCTGTTTAAAAATAAGAGATCTCCCATTTAAGACAGAGATTTTCTGTTTAAGAGGAGTGTTTTTTATCTTTTGTAAAATTGTTGGACTATTGACTCTATTGAATTCTCTTCCCCAGAGAGGAATGGAGACTGGGTCATTGAATATTTTTAAGGCCAAGTTAGATAGATTCTTGATCAACAAGCGAGTCAAAGGGTTGAGGGGGTTGACAGGGAAGCAAAGTTGAGGCCATAATCAGATCAGCCACAATCTTATCACATGGCAGAGCTGACTTAAGGAACCAATCGCCTACTTCTCCTAACTCATATGTTCATATGTCATATAAGTCTGCCATCATTACCCCTCTTCTCAATAAAACCACCTTTGACGTCTTCATCCTGGCAAACCACTGTCCCCTCTCCAAGGTCCTTGAACATGTTGTCACTTTCCACATTCATGCCCATCTTTCCTGGAGCTCCATGTTTGAATTCTTCCAATCAGGTTTTCACTTTTGTAACTCTTAACAACATTGCAATGACATCCAGTGTGACTGACAAAAACTATCCTTCTTCATCCTCCTCAACCCTTCTGCAGCCTTTCACATATTTGTCACATTATGTTCCTCCAACACCATTCCACAGTTATCCAGCTGGGTGGAACCACTCTCAGCTGGTCTCATAGTCAGAGAATCGCTGTCAATGGCTTTTCTTCCCATTCCCACACAGTTACCTCTACCCTTAGTCCTCTCCTATCTCTCTTCATGCTACCACTCAACAACATTTTCCATATATATGCTGACAATACACAACTCTACCTCACCACTACATCTTTCAACCATTCCACTGTCTCTATATTATTAGATTGTTTATCTGACATTCAGTACTGTATGAGCAGAAATTCCTTCCAGCACGGTGGCACAGTGGTTAGCATTGGTGCCTCACAGCTCCAGGGACCTGGGTTCAATTCCCAGCTTGAGTCACTGTGTATGTGGAGTCTACACGTTCTCTCCGTGTCTGCGTGGGTTTCCTCCAGGTGCTCCGGTTTCCTCCCACACTCCAAAGATGTGCAGGTTAGGTTGATTGGCCATGTCAAATTGCCCCTTAGTATCCCGGGATGCATAAATTAGAGGGATTAGCAGGGTAAATATGTGGGGTGACGAGGATAGGGCCTGGGTGAGATTGTTGTTAGTGCAGACTCAATGGGCTGAATGACCTCCTTCTGCAATGTAGGGTTTCTATGATTTCTAAATATTGAGAAGACTGAAGTCATTGTCTTTGGTCCCTGCCACAAGCTTCATTCCCTCACCAACAGCTCTATCCCTTTCCCTGGGAACTGTCTGATGCTGAAGCAGACTGTTTGCCATCTCAGTGTTTAACCACATATCTATACCTTCATTAAGACCACCTATTTCTACCTCTGGAACATTGCCTGACTTTATCACTGCCTCAGCTCATCTGCAGCTTTGTTAGCTCCAAACTTCCAAATTCTCACACACTTTGGTCAGCCTCCCACATCATATTTTCTGTAAAATCAGCTGCCCGTACCCTAACTTGCAGCAAGTCTCATTCACCCCTCACCCCTTTGCTCACTGACCTACACTGGCTCCTGCTTAAGCAATTCCTCGATTTTAAGATTCTAATTCTTGTTTTCAAATCCCTGGATGGTCTGGCCCTTCCCTATCTTTAATCTCCAGTCCTGCAATCCTCAAAGATATTTAACCTCCTCCAATTCTGGCCTTTTGAGCATTTCCAATTTTAATTGCTCCACACTGGCCATGCTGTCAGGCAGCTGGGCGTCAAGCTCTGGAGTTCACTCCCTACACATTTCCATGCCCCTCTCTCAGTTTCTTCCTTTAAGGCATTCATTAAAACCTAACTCTTAGGTTAAACTCTTTAACCAAACTTTTGATCATCTGCCCTAATACCTCCTCATGTGATTTGGTGTTTTTTACAGAATAGAAATGTAGAAACGAGAAGCAGGAGTAGGCCATTCGGTCCTTTGAGCCTGCTCCGCCATTCATATTGATCATGGCTGATCATCAAATTCAATATCCTGAACCCCCCCCCCATATCCCTTGATCCCTTTAGCCCCATGAGCTACATCTAATTTCATCATGAAATCAGACAATGTTTTGGCCTCAACTATATTCTGTGACAGTGAATTCCACGCATTCACCACTCTGAGTGAAGAAATTTCTCCTCACCTCAGTTCTAAAAGGTTTACCTCTAACTATGAGCCCTAGTTCTGGACTCTCCCACCTTTGGGAACATTCCTTCTGAATTTATCCTGTCTAACTCTATGAAATCCCCTCTCACTCTTCTAAATGCCAATGAATGTAATCCTAACCAACTTAGTCTCTCCTTATATGACAGACCTGCCATCCCAGGAATCAGCCTGGTAAACCTTCACTGTACTCCCTCTATAGCAAAGACATCCTTCCTCAGATAAGGACACCAAAACGGCACACAATACTCCAAATTTGGCCTCATCAACACTCTATACAATTGCAGCAAAACATCCCTATCCCTATACTCAAATCCTCTTGCTATGAAGGCCAACGTACCATTTGCCTTCCTTACTGCACCAGGGAGGCAACATACCATCCTGGAGTCTCATTTGTGGCGACAGAAATGCTTGTCTATTCTCCTTACAATTGAATCCCCTATAACTATTGCATTCCCACATCTTTTACTCGTCATCTCTGCAGCAGAACCAATCGTGGTGCAATGGATTTGACTGTTCCTGTTTTCCCCTGAAAGTCATGATGTGGAGATGCCGGCGTTGGACTGGGGTAAGCACAGTAAGAAGTCTCACAACACCAGGTTAAAGTCCACCAGGTTTATTTGGTAGCAAATACCATAAGCTTTCGGAGCACAGCTCCTTCGTCAGATGGGGTGGATATCTGTTCTCCAACAGTGCACAGACACAGAAATCAAGTTACAGAATACTAATTAGAATGCAAATCTCTACAGCCAACCAGGTCTTAAAGGTACAGATAATGTACAGATGTGTATTGTCTCCAGACAGAACAGCTAGTGAGATTCTACAAGCCCAGGAGGCAAACTGGGGGTTACTGATAATATGACATAAATCCAACATCCCGGTTTAGGCCGTCCTCATGTGCGGAACTTGGCTATCAGTTTCTGCTCAGCGACTCTGCGCTGTCGTGTGTCGTGAAGGCCGCCTTGGAGAACGCTTACCCGAAGATCCAAGGCTGAATGCCCGTGACTGCTGAAGTGCTCCCCCACAGGAAGAGAACAGTTTTGCCTGGTGATTGTCGAGCGGTGTTCATTCATCCATTGTCGTAGCGTCTGCATGGTTTCCCCAATGTACCATGCCTCGGGACATCCTTTCCTGCAGCGTATCAGGTAGACAACGTTGGCCGGGTAGATGGTGTTCTCACGTGAGATGATCTGGCACGTCTTGCAGAGGTTGCTGTGGCAGGGTTGTGTGGTGTCGTGGTCACTGTTCTCCTGAAGGCTGGGTAGTTTGCTGCAGACAATGGTCTGTTTGAGGTTGCGTGGTTGTTTGAAGGCAAGAGGTGTGGGGATGGCCTTGGCGAGATGTTCGTCTTCATCAATGACATGTTGAAGGCTCCAGAGGAGATGCCGTAGCTTCTCCGCTCCGGGGAAGTACTGGACGACGAAGGGTACTCTGTCCACCGTGTCCCGTGTTTGTCTTCTGAGGAGGTCGGTGCGGTTTTTCGCTGTGGCGCGTCGGAACTGTTGATCGATGAGTCGAGCGCCATATCCTGTTCTTATGAGGGCATCTTTCAGCGTCTGGAGGTGTCTGTTGCGATCCTCCTCATCCGAGCAGATCCTGTGTATTCGGAGGGCTTGTCTGTAGGGGATGGCTTCTTTTACATGTTTAGGGTGGAAGCTGGAGAAGTGGAGCATCATGAGGTTATCCGTGGGCTTGCGGTACAGTGAGGTGCTGAGGTGACCGTCCTTAATGGAGATGCGTGTGTCCAAGAATGCAACCGATTCCGGAGAGTAGTCCATGGTGAGTCTGATGGTGGGATGGAACTTGTTGATGTCATCATATAGTTGTTTCAGTGATTGCTCACCATGAGTCCAAAGGAAGAAAATGTCGTCGATGTATCTAGTGTATAGCATCGGTTGAAGGTCCTGTGCGGTGAAGAAGTCTTGTTCAAACCTGTGCATGAAGATGTTGGCATATTGCGGTGCGAACTTTGTCCCCATGGCTGTTCCGTGTGTCTGGATGAAGAACTGGTTATTGAAGGATACACATCTCTTTAACCTGTGTTGAATGCTCCCTCCACCCACATTATCTGTACCTTTAAGACCTGGCTGGCTGTAGAGATTTGCATTCTAATTAGTATTCTGTAACTTGATTTCTGTGTCTGTGCATTGTTGGAGAACAGATATCCACCCCATCTGACGAAGGAGCTGTGCTCCGAAAGCTTATGGTATTTGCTACCAAATAAACCTGTTGGACTTTAACCTGGTGTTGTGAGACTTCTTACTGTGCTTCCCCTGAAAGGCCATTCCCCTCAACAGTATCCAAAACGGTACAGCTGTTTTTCAGGGTAAGAGCCACAGTAGATTCCTGCACTGCCTGCCTAGCTCTCTTGCTCTGTCTGGTCGTCACCCATTCCCTTCCTACCTGTGGAATCTGAGCCTGACAAGTGACCACGTCGCTGTACGTGCGAGTTTCACGATACTCTCCGCCTCGCGGATGCTCCAGTTCCGAAACGCGGGCTTCCAGGAGCTGCAGCTGGAGACACTTCCTGCACATGTGCTGGCGCCAAGTACTGGAAATGTTCTCGGCCTCCCACATGGAGCACGAAGAGCAAACCGTGGCTTGGAACTCTCCTGTCATGTCTTACCTCTTTAAATTGAACTTTTGAAAGATGTTTTGTTTCAGATTATCTCCAATTCTCTAGGGTCCTTCTTCCCTGCTCCTCGTTACTACCGAATATAACCTTTACAAACTATAAACCACAGAAATTACATCTGTGATTACAAGTGATAAAATTATTAATTATTAAAATTATTATAATGCATCTGTCAAGTGGGCTTGCGATCTTTTAATACTAGTGAATTTGTTGTTGTGCTTAATACTCTGATTTTGCCCCCTCTTATCTCTGTCACCACCTACTGCACCATAAACTCCACTCCCAAACTCCATTCATCTGATTCCTTGTACCAGCCCCCTTTCCCCAACCATTGGAGTCAATACTTTCAATCATATAGGCTGTGTGTTCTCCCTAAAAGCTTTCATTCCTTTCTCCCAGTCCTCCTTTAACTCTCACTTTAATCCCCCACCTTTTTGACCAAACTTTGGGGCACGCCTTCTTAAATCTCCTCCTTTGATTCCACATCTATTCATCCCTCAATGTCTCTGTGAAGTGCCATGGACTATTTCTTTATGTTCAATATAAATGTAAATTATTCCTGTACTAGTGCTCTGCTAGAACAATCCAAAAACGAATTTCAATGTGCCACTCCCTTCCCATAACCCATTATATTCCCCTGTTGCAAAGAAATTATCCAATTTTCTTTCAACAATGTAGTCCCCTCAGCCACTCTCCTCACAAAGGATTCTTTTTCCAAAAATCTTCCCTTTAAAGAAATGTTGATTAGCCCTCACTTAGTGGAAGAATCATGAATTGGAGGTGCTCGAGATCCAGAAGGCAACGCAGATCAGTGAGGACAGATGTCAATGGTGACTGGGACTTTGTTGCATTAAAGGATTTGGGCTGAAGAGTTTTGAAATTTATGGAAAGTGCTGCATAGGGGATCACCCAGTAATGTTCATTGACAATTTTAAATTGATGACTTTATCATTGACTCCCCAGCCAGGCCAAATGGTCTTTCCTTATTCACCTTTCATTGTTTTAAAAACCTCTGTTAAGTTTCCTCAGTCCTTCAGTAAAAGTGGACCCAGTATCTCCTCATTTTGTATACATATCTCCTCCTGTTGTTGTTTCCAACTTTAATATATTTAAGAGTGCATCTTGCCCAGCAGGGACTATGTTAGAAGTCCAGCTTTATATCAAGAACATCAGAGAATAGAATCAGCGCAGTGTAGGAGGAGGCCATTCTGCCCATCGAGTCTGCACTGACTCTCTGACAGATCATCTTATCCAGGCCTACCCCACATCCTATCCCCATAATCCCACCCCCATGTATTTACCCCATTAATCCCCCTAACCTACAGATCTTGGGACACTAAGGGTAATTTAGCATGGCCAATCCACCTAACCTGCACATCTTTGTAGTGTGGGAGGAAACCAGAGCACCCGGAGAAAACCCACAGAGACATGGGGAGAATGTGCAAACTCCAGATGGACGGTCACCCAAGGCTGGAATCGGACTTGGGTCTCTGGCGCTGAGGCAATAGTGCCAACCACTGTCACAAGACCACCCCATACCCAAGCTTCACCATTATCTGCCAACTCCCATGTTCTGAATAAATTTGGCGTGTACCTAGTTTGTACAGGAAGCTGCACTGAGTCATACCAGCTATGTTGCAGGAGTAAACTTGAATGATCTATTAGCTTTTATTGAGTGTGCACACTGTCCAGTTCTCGGAAGCAGTCAATTTAGCATCTCACCAATGACTGGGTTACTAGTGCCCCCCACCCCATTATAACTGTGTTAGACTGTAAGATGGAGGTTTCTTTCACTTGTTAACAGTACTCAAAGGCAAGACTCTCTGTTGGCTGATGTACCTCATGGTAATTGATCTATGATTCTCTTAATATTTTACATCTCAGCACAGTCCCAGTTACTGAAAGGGTTGATTATTTAACTGATTCATTTACAAGGCAGCTCTGTGTCTGAATGACCTCACCGATTTTATGTCGATTACAGTTTTTGTTGCGCTCCACAGAGTTTATTTTAAATCAGAGCGATGAAGTTTACAGTCTGGAGATTTACTGCAGTAAATCAGTTGACGGGATTGGGCAGATGACTCAGTAAAAGCTGATTAAATATTTTGGAAATGTGCAGTTTGTAATGTAAGAAACACAGCAGCCAGAGTGTGCACAACGAGCTGGTACAAACTGCAATATGATCCCGGCACAGTAAATGAGAGGGCTGGGAAACTCGGCTAATGTAGAACTGGCCAAAATACCTGGCTTTGTCTTACAAACATGGGTCACTAAGTGTCCAAGACTCCCATTGCCATTTTGTGACTCTGATCATCCATCTGTGCTAGATTCCTGAACAATGAAGAGGCCAGTTTATATTGTCTATATCCAGAATGAATCAACAAAAGAGCTATCAGGCTTTACAAAACCTAAACCAGAAATGCCAAGCGTAGATATTATAACTGTCTTTCTCAAGATTTTGTTAATTACCTTTAATCCACAGCAGCCAGTTATTTGGTATAATTGTTAAGAAATGTTCAGTCATTCAAACTGAAGGTTTTAGTGGTTAAGCCGATGACTAGACATTAGTAACAATTGTTATTAATTGCCTTCTGTGTAATCAGTCGAGATTAACAGTCCTGCCTGAATCTAAATTAAAGTCATTATCACAAGCAAAAGGGTGAAGACTGAATTCTGAGGTTGGGTTTGAGCATGTCCTTTTCTCTCTCTCTCTAGCTCTAACAGGTTGCTACAGGAAGAGGGAGTGGATTTGGCAGAAGGGCTTGCCTTAATCTTAATGCCAGAGGATTGGAGAGTGCCAAATATGACCCCAATATTCAAGAAAGGGTGTAAAGACAGCCCTAACAACTACAGGCCCATTAGTTTAATGCTGGGGAAGGTTTTAGAATCCATGATCGGAAAAAAAGTCAAAAGTTAGTTAAGAAGAGTAAGCACAGATTTGTAATAGGCAAATTGTGCTTGACTAATTGTTTTTTTTTGTTGAAGTAACAGAGAAGGCTGATGAACGGAGCATGGTGGATGTTGTCTATATAGATTTTTTAAAACATTTGATAAGGTACCACATAAAAGGCTGCTTAACAAAATTGAGGCTCATCGAATAGGAAGATTAGTGTCCAATTGGATAAAATATTGACTTAAGGACAGAAAGCAGTGAATCATAGATTTATGATTTTGGGAAAGAGATGCAGGGGGCTGTGAGGAAGAACATTTTTATACAGCGAATGGTAATGACCTGGAACTTGCAGCCCAAGAGAGTGGAGGAAGTGGAAACCATCAATGATTTCAAAAGGAAATTGAACAGAACGTGAAGGAAATAAGTTTGTGGGGCTAGACTGGGGAACTGACTACATTACATCATGGGGAGCCAGCATAGAGTGAATGGGAAGAATGGCCTCCTCTCTGCTGTAATTCTGACTCTATATAATGATAGAAGAAGGAAGGGAAACTACTTTTCCACATAATAAGGGAGCATAATGGTAATGTTG
Source organism: Mustelus asterias (assembly GCF_964213995.1). Classification (NCBI taxonomy): domain Eukaryota; kingdom Metazoa; phylum Chordata; class Chondrichthyes; order Carcharhiniformes; family Triakidae; genus Mustelus; species Mustelus asterias. Next base: position 77,673,094 of record NC_135809.1, read on the forward strand.
GTGGACTAGTAACCCAGAACAGTAATCCGCCAGACACGTGTTCAAATCACAACAAGGCAGGTGGGTAATTTAAATTCAAAGAACAAAGGAAAGTGTAGCACAGGAACAGGCCCTTCGGCCCTCCAAGCCTGTGTCAATCATGGTGCCCTAACTAAACTAAAAAAGAATCTTTTGCCCTTACTCGGTCTGTATCCCTCTATTCCCTACCTATTCATGTACCCATCCAGATGCCTCTAAAATGTTGTTAATATGTCTGCTTCCACCACCTCCTCTGGCAGTGTGTTCCAGAGACTCACCACTCTGCGTGAAAAACGTGACCCGCACATCGCCCTTAAACTTTCCCCCTCTCACCTTGAACCTGTGCCCCCTTGTAATTGACACTTCCACCCTGGGAAAAAGCCTCTGACTATCCACCCTGCCTTTGCCTCTCATAATTTTGTCTCTATCAGGTCTCCTCTCTTTTGTTTTTCCAGTGAAAACAATCCTAGTTTATTCAACCCCACCTTATAGCCAACGCCCTCAAGACCAGGCAACATCTTGGTGAACCTTTGCACTCTCCAAAGCTTCCACATCCTTCTGGTAGTATGGTGACAAGAGCTGCATGCAGTACTCCAAATGTGGCCTAACCAAGGTTTTATATAGCTGCAACATGATTTGCTAACTCTTGTACTCAATGCCCCAGCTAATGAAGGCAAGCATGCCATATGCTGCCTTAATCACCTTGGCCATCTGTGTTGCCACTTTTAAGGAACTGTGAATCTGTACGCCCAGAACCCTCTGTATGTTAATGTTCCTAAGGTTCTACATCAACTTGCATTTGTCCGGATTAAACTCCATCTGCCATTTCTGTTCCCAAGTCTCCAGTCTATCTATATCCCGTTGTATCCTCTGACAATCCCCAGCACTATCAGCAACTCCACTAATCTTCGTGTCATCCACAAACTTTCTAATCAGACCACCCACATTTTCCTCCAGATCATTTATATATAATGCAAACAATAGAGGTCCCAGCACTGATCCCTGTGGAACACCACTAGCTACAGATCTCCATTCTGAAAAACACCCTTCCACCGCTACTCTCTGTCGTCTATGACCAAGCCAATTCTTTATCCATCTGGCCAGCCCACCCCGAATCCCATGTGATTTTAGTTTTTGTGCCAGCCTGCCATGTGAGACCTAAAGTCCATATAAATTCCATCCAAAGCCCTTCCCTCATCAATTATCTTTGTCAGCTCTGCAAAAAACTCAATCAAGTTGGTACGACATGACCCTCCCCGTACAAAACCATGCTCCCTGTCACTTTTTTTTTCTGATGTACACATATTCTGTCCCTCAGTATCTTCTCTAAAAGCTTCTCCATCACTGATGTCAAGCTCACTGTCCTATAATTTCCTGGATTATCCCTGCTTCCTTTCTTAAATAAGAGAACAGCATTGGCCATTTTCCAGTCCTCTGGAACCTTTCCTGTGGTCAAAGAGGTTGTGAAGATAAAGGCCAGCGTTCTATTTGCCTTCCTAAATACTTGTTCTACCTGTATACTAACATTTTGAACATCATGTACAAGGACATTAGATCCCTCTGTACAGCAGCATTCTGCAAACTCTCCCCATTTAAATAATATTCTGCTTTTCTATTCTTCCTGCCAAAGTGGACAATCTCACATTTTCCCACGTTGAAATCCATCTACTAATTTTTTTTAACCATTCACCTTATCTTTCCATATCCCTTTGCAGACCAATTGATTTGATTTATTATTGTCACATGTATTGGGACACAGTGAAAAGTATTGTTTCTTGCGCACTATACAGACAAAACATACCGTTCATAGAGTACATAGGGGAGAAGGAAAGGAGAGAGTGCAGAATGTAGTGTTACAGTCATAGCTAGGGTGTAGAGAAAGATCAACTTAATATAAGATAGGTCCATTCAAAGGTCTCATGGCAGCAGGGAAGAAGCTGTTCTTGAGTCGGTTGGTACGTGAACTCAGGCTTTTGTATTTTTTTCCCGACGGAAGAAGGTGGAAGAGAGAATGTCCGGGGTGCGTGCGGTCCTTGATTATGCTGGCTGCTTTCCCGAGGCAGCGGGAAGTGTAGACAGAGTCACTGGATGGGAGACTGTTTAGTGTGATGGACTAGGCTACGTTCATAACCCTTTGTAGTTTCTTGCTGTCTTGGTCAGGGCAGGAGCCCTACCAAACTGTGATACATCTGGAAAGGATTCTTTCTATGGTGCATCTGTAAAAGTTGGTGAGAATTGTAGTGGACATGATGAATTTCCTTAGCTTCCTGAGAAAGTAGAGGCGTTGGTGGGCTTTCTTAATTATAGTATCAGCATGAAGGGACCAGGACAGATTGTTAGTGATCTGAACATCTAGAAACTTGAAGGTCTCGACCATTTCCACTTCATTGGTGATGACGTAGACAGGGGCATGTTCTCCACTACGCTTCCTGAAGTCGATGACTATCATTGTGTCCTCCTCACAACATGCTTTCCTACCTAAGTTTATAACATCAGCAAATTTTGCCTCAAACTGCTCAGCCCCTTTATCCAAGTCGTTAATATGGATGATAAATAGTTGAGACCGCAGCCCTGATCCCTGTAGTACTGCACCAAGTACAAGTTACCAAATTGAAAATGACCCATTTATTCTAACTCTGAGCCACACGTTCCATGGAGTGGCAATAACAGTTGAGGTGGCGCAGTGCTCCTAGTTACCTACCCTGAAATGTAGTCGCACCTTTCTCACCTAAACCTCCGGACCGGGCGAGAGAGCTACACTGTGTAAGACAAGTAGATAGGATTAGAGTTACGTGGTCAGGAGGTGGGGGGTGGTCATTGAGATGTGGAGTCGACAGGAGGATAGCCAGTGGTCAGGTGATCACTGAGGGGTGTGGTCATGTGGTCAGTAGCATGTGGTCAGTGGGGGGGGATAGGATGGGTAGTCAAGGATTAGGAGTGTAGTCAGAAGCTGGGGAGAGTAGTTGGGGGTGGGACAGTAATCGGAGGTGAGATGGGGTAGGGGTGTGGGGGGTTAGAGGTGGACGGATTTCCTTGGGAGGTCAGGGGGCAGTCAGGAGTCGAAAAGGCAACCACGAATTATGGGGATGTGTTATCAGGGGTGTCCTGTGAGGGTCAGGAGTGGGCAAGTTCTGTCGAGGTCATGGGGTAGTCAGTGGGGTGGAGTGCACAATCAGAGGATGTGGGGGGGGGGGGTGTGGGTGGTATGTAGCCAGGGGGTCCCATGGGAGATCAAGATGGGTCAGTACCAAATGTACCTGCAAGTTTGAAATAGTTTTAGTTTTACTAACCTTTTCTGGGTAGCAGTTGCTGTGGGACAGTTGGTATCATCTAAACTTTGTGATTTAAATCACATTTTTGGATGGTTCCCAGTTCAGAATATAGATACGACAATGCAGAACTCGGAAGCCATGGGCCAGTGTTTCCTATTGGTCAAACCTATATAAATATATATATATATATTTATATACGCAATCTTCCCAAAACCATGAGCTCTAATCTTGCATAGTAGCCTTTATTGTGGCACCTTATTGAATACAAATTTGGAAATGCAAATACATCACATCTACTGGTCCTCCTTTATCTACAATGCTTCTTACCTCCTCGCAGAATGCTAATAATTCTGACACACTTGGGCCTTTTCAACAATATCCACAGCCAATCTATTATTGTATGACCTGAATATTACGCTCCCGCCCAGCGGGTTTTGAGATGGGGGGAAGTGAAATTGCCTGGGCGGGATTCCTTGTGGGATCCTGCCCGACTCGGACCGAACACAATTTTATGGTGGCACAGGCAGGGCTTCGGACGAAAAGTCAGCCCTTGCCCCTGGGGTTGTGCCCCTACCAACTCTCTGAATGGAGGATACTTGCAGATCATTGTGTTTGGTTCAGCAGCTAAAATCTCAGGGAATGATACAGCGCAGAAAAAGGCCATTCAGCCCATCTTGCCAATGCACATTCTTTGAAGGAGTTATCCAATTAGTCCCATTCACTTTCCACATAGCCCTTCATTGCTTCCCTTTTCAAGAATGTGTCTAATTTCCTTCTAAACATTCGAATTGAATCTGATTCCACCGTGCTTTCAAGCCTCACAGTGTACACTATTGTTTAATTCCAGAGGTCACTATTGAAAAAAAGCTGAAAAGATCGTAAAGTGGAGACGGCGGTCTAAAGTGGGATTGTGATTGGACAGTAAGAGCAGTGTCTATCCTGTACTGTACAGGGGAATTAAGGGATTTGTCCTCACACTGAGCTCTTACACCTTGTTTGTATTTGCTTTAAAGGTGGGTCCCTAAAAAAACAAGTGAGTAAATGAAACATTACAGTAATCCCTGGGAGAAAGGTGAGCTCGTCCCTTTGTCTTCATTTGTATAACAGATTCTACAGAGCTTTACGTTCCCAAACTAGTGAAACAAAAAATAAATGAACTGATTGCACTCCACTCTTCCACACTCGTAAACCACCTCTCACCCCTCCATATACACTCGCACACACATTTAATATATAAATAACGTCAAGCCCAGAACACAGAAACGGGCAATTAGGTCCATGCTGGTGTTTATAGACCACATAAGTTTCATCTCGTTCTAATTGCCTCTTCCCACCCTGTTTCCTGTCCCTACCCTTCATTCTCTGCTATCTAATGTATGCATCAAAGCTCCTCAACTCATCTGCACTATCGGATTCAACCATTCTATGCTGATGTCTAATTGTGGATAAAATATAACCATTTTCCTTCAGAGCTGTTTTCCCTTTAGAATAGAACAGTATGTGTTTAATTGAGAGAAAACAGTCGGAGACAGTGAGGTGGAAGGGTGGTTTGTTTCCTGAAGGGAGTGGGCAGCTAGAAAATACTGCCAAATGCAGCGTCTGACAACCCCTGCCCAGGGAGAGCCCTTCATATCATAACAAAGGGAGAGGGAGTTTTAAAGATACTTCCTCATTTTGAACAGACTAGCTACCCAAAAATAGCTCTTGGTCATTTGGGGTTTGTTCAGGCGATGAACTAAAAATAGAAACTGAAGCTTTCCTCTTGTTTGATTTGTCTAACGTCGTCTTTCTACTTCATTGTCGTAGCATCACTTCAGCAGCTAGTAGCGGGACTGGTTTGAGGTGGAGATTCCTCCTGGTTCTCACAAGGCCCCACTGTGCTTCATGTAGGGAGCGCTTGCTGTCACTTCATGGTTCCTAAGCTTGGCGCCTCTTTCATCTTTATCTGGTTCCCCAATTTTGAGTTGTGTGATCAGATGTCAGCCACAGCTCAGTTGATAGCACTCTCACCTCTGAATCAGAAAGTTGTTGATACAAGTCGCATTCCAGAGCACATAATCTAGGGTAGATACTCCAGTGGGGTATAGCAGGAGTGCTGCACTGTCAGAGGCGCTGTGTTTCGGATGAGACATTATGCTGGGGCCTCAGCTGTTTTCTCAGGTGTGTGTAAAAGATCCCACGGCATTATTTCAAAGAAAAACAGGGAGTTCTCCCCATTTTCCTGACCAATATCTAACCCTCAACCAACATCAGTAAAACAAGTTCTTTGGTTATTTATCCCAATGTTGTTTGTGAGACCTTGCCATGTGTAAATTGGCTCTCGCGTTTCCTACGTTGCAAAAATGGCTACACTTCAAAAATCCTTCACTCGCTGTAAAGCACTTTGGCGCTGAGACTGCAAACAGTGCTATATTAATGACAGTTCTTTCTTCGATATCTGTTAAATGAATTCAACTTAAATCTCGATCCTCTATCAAACTCAAATACCAAGCCTATTAGAGCCCATCAACTCATCCAAATTGACCCACAAATCCAAACAAGTAAAATAATTGGGAAAACCTTGGCTCAGTTCCACCTTTACTGGTGATTCCACTTTGCTGTTGCTCACTATACTGGGAATTTGATGATTTTAGATCATGTGCAGAAACAATACTTCAGCAGTCAATCTATAGAACAGTGTTCCTCAGGAGACAATGGAAAAGTTAGTAACGTTTAAAGTTTTAAAGTTTTTAAAGTTTATCTATTAATATCACAAGTAGGCTTACATTAACACTGTGGTGAAGTTACTATGAAAATCCCCTAGTTGCTACACTCCAGCGCATGTTCAGGTACACTGAGGGAGAATTTAGCATGGCCAATGCATCTAACCAGCACATCTTTAGGACTGTGGGAGGAAACCGGAGTACCCAGAGGAAACCCACACAGACATGGGAAGAACAAGCAGACTCCGCACAGACAGTGACTCAAGCGGGGAATTGAACCCGGGTCCCTGGCGCTGTGAGGCAGCAGTGCTAACCACTGTGCCGGCCACAATGAAAATGAGATTGATTCCTTTCAGAAAATAACATTTTGGATATGTATATGAATAATTTGAGACGTGACTCGTGGTAACGGCACCATGCTTGGGAGGACAAAGGTGACTTTGGATCTATGATATCCAAAGTATTCCCATTGTGGTTTCCTTATCTCCTGTCTTGGGTCTATGGGAAACTAATTGAGAAAAGTTGATTGCCGATGAGTCCACAACTTCATGATCATTGTGTCATGTGAACACCATAGGGATCATTTCATTTCATTCCTTCAATATTATTGCCAGATTTTACAAGCCTGCCATGTGATACAATAAATAGCTAAATATTTGCCATCAAGATTCTTGAAGGAAATAATGAAGTTGTCATTTCCAACAAGCAATGCTTTAATGTGCGATGCGCATCTCACCCATTCCAAATATTATTCTAACTCTTCTGCGCAGCTCCATTACAGAATGGAGTTCAATGGGCTGGAATGCCTTATCCTGCTTATTCTTTATTCTGTAGCCCAGATGCTTAATGTTTCAATAGAATTGTGTACATTGTAAGCTGGACTATTCAGAGTGCCACATTTTAATTCAATGTATCAGAGACTGAAATGGCCTAGAAGGTTTTTGCCTAGTTTAGTATGAATTATCTAAGTTTAGTTAACAAGCAAATGATACTTCAAATAAGAAAGGTCAATTTTGCTTTAAGTAGCCGATACAACAAGGATACATCTTACACAACCATAAGAACCCACATCACACTCTACAGACGTGAGGCACCACTTGCAATTTCAAAGTTCTCTAACTTGGCCTCTGGTACATAGGATCTCTCACTTTCCACTCAATCAATTTGGCCCACAAGTTGTATTCACTGGCAGTCACATTCCATCCAATGTCCCCAAGCATGGTCGTAACCCAAACAGAACACACCTGCAGAACCTCATTAACGAGATTATGGCAGTATTGATGAGACAGATTCACCAGAGATTCCTTTATCTAATCTTTTTAATGAACACCATTAAATATCCTAGTCAGCTCTGCCGAAACAGAAGTGAAATTGTTCAATTCACAATCCCTATTCTAAACCTATCGTCAGTTTTCTGACTTGGTTAACTGTATTACACACACATATTGTAAATGTGCCTTCTCTGTTCTTCCCTCTGGTGCAACTCTCATTTGTCTGCCCCTCTCCTTCATGTCTGCTAGCAGCACGGCTTTTGTAGGTTAGCTTCCTGTTGGCATTGCTTCAGGTCAAGCGTTGGCAGGTCACATGGGTCAGAATTTCTTATTATTCAAGAAAATTGCAATTGATCCCTTTAAAATAGGTACAAAGTCTTAACACCAAATACAGATTCTATAGACAGTTTAAATAAGTTAGAAATTTTTCTTACAGTATTATTTCTGGGTCAAATTTCATCACACAATATAGGAATTCCTAATGTCCACATGCCAAAGGGAAACTCCATTTAGGAGCTAAAAGATTGAGCACTTAATAGAGATATGTGAGATTGTTAAAGTATAGTAAAGTGAACCTGAATATTGCTCCCAATAAACCATGTCAGCAGAAGAGGGGACACAGGTTCAAACCAGTAAAAATAATTTTAAGAGAGTAATTGATAAGTGAAATAAATTTCCAGATAGAGTAGTGAAGGCTCCTAATATCAGGCTGTTACAAAGGGGAAAGAAGTTCGGATGTGGCTGGATGGATGAAATTAAGATAGGATGAAAGGCTTACTTTATGTCTTTAATCTTGTTAATAAAGGACACGTGTTGTTGAAGCTTTTTGTCTTGCACTCATCCAGACAATTTGCAATAATTATGAACTGTGTCAAATTCTGCAGCCAGGTTGAGAAAGATGAAGAGAGGTAGTTTACCATTGACACTTTCACCTAGAATATCATTTATAATTTTAATATTTTCCTATTGCACCAGGTGATCTCAATCCCAGCCAGAAAGAGGTGCAGTTTTCACCTGAAGGCATTTAGTAAACCCTTTCTCGGCTTCTCTTGTGTCTGAGAAAATAACCATCTCCAACTGTCTTCCTGATTTAACCTTACATCACTTGAAATTTTGGATTTTGGTCCTCTCTAAATTATTTAGTTGAAACGTGCAGTCTGCACAAACTCAATCTTTTCCTGTCATTATTTCCAGCTGATTTTAACCTATTTTTAATACATTTTGACTTCCCGGTTAGGACTGGGGCAGGTGGCACACAAACTCCAGAATAGGTGAGAGCTCCATGAGGGCGTGCACACGCAGACAGCATGCCTTGCATCCTGACACACACATCAAATGTAACCCACACCAAAGAACCCCCGGGGGTAGAGTTTCAACTTGCTGTCCTGCTGTGAAACTGTTTTTGTTGATTGTGCACAGCTATTCAAACTATCCTCCACTCGTTGGGATTGATGGAATTAAAAATCAGGCAGCCTAATTCACTAAACCAGTGGCTAGGTGGAATCTATCCTCTGAATGCTAGAGTTGTTCTTGCAGAAGGGAATTCATGAAGTAGCTATGGAACGGAGGGGTAAGTGTCTTTAAGCCTTGCATGGGTTGCATTTGTTCATGTTTTCCCTGATGGTACCTGGGCTGGGATGGTTCTTGGTACCAGTTGTTCATTATTATTGGGATTTTAGCCTGTTATTATTACTGCCATTATTGAGGCCCTCAGTGTAAATCCTCTAGTCTGACATGTTGAGAAGATTCGGAAGCGATGCCTGAGAAGATCTCATTTTCTCCTGCTACAGCAACATCTGTAGAGAAAGATGGATTGGCCTGAGATTGGCAGATGTGGAACTGGTGGAAGTATTTGTTGTTAAATGAGATCATTCGTTAGCAGTTTGCTAATCACAATGTGTCACCCTTTAAGATGGTACTGCAGAAAAGGAAGCCACGCCAGTGTGATCAGTAACTGATGATTCCAGAGTAGCCAATTCTGGAACACCTGCTGGTCAAAGACCTTGGGGCCCCTATCTCGGCTCTGGACCAGCAGAGGGCTCGAAATAGATGACTGCAGCTACTGCTGTGCATCGTTGGGCTGGCACCCATACCCCCACCCCTACCCCAACATGCTTTGAAACTCTTCAATCTTTCCCAATTTGTTACCAACTGCACTTACTGACCAATGCTACATTGTGTCAGGAATGAATTCGTTCACTGCAAAATGTGGGCTGTTTTGGCAGGAGTTACTGAAGAGGAATGAAGGAACTTGAAGCCTGGAGAATGGTTACAGCCCTGTGTGTTTTTCAGATCAACTGACCTCACGTATTTTTTGACTTGTCCTCATTTGTGACAGCATCAAGCACAGATTTTTAAAACAGAAAATGAATAAGCACCAAGAATGCAGCCAATGCCATGAATCTAATATTCAAACTGTTGTACTGGGTTCTCTTCAGCCGCAATGTATATTCTTTCGGTCCAAAGAAAGTGGGTTCTCATCTTTCAAAGAACAAAATCTAAGGGAAGGCTGAAATTATCAAGTATATTCAGGGGCATCTTGTCAGGGAGGTAATAGCGTAGTGGTATTGTCACTGGATTAGTAATCCAGAGAACCAGGAGAAAGTTCTGGGTTCGAATCCCACCATGGTAGGTGGTGAAATTTGAATTGAAGAAAAATCTGGAATTAAAAGTCTGATGACGAACATGAATCCATTGTCGATTATCGTAAAAGCCTATCTGGTTAACAATTGCTCTTTAGAGAAGGAAATCTTCCATCCTTACCTGGTTTGGCCCGTCCTACATATTAACTCTTAAATGGCCTAGCAAGCCACTCAGTTCAAGGGCAATTAAGGATGGGCAATATATGCTGGCCCAACCAGTGATGCCCACATCTCATAAAAGATTTTAAAAAACAAATGGCTTGTGTTTACATAGGTGATTTCCTGGATTGTAATGGTAGATAATTTAACATATATATTAGAGAGGCCAGATGACTAAAAGTTTGGTCGAAGAGTGCTTAAAGGAAGAAAGAGAGGTGCAGAGAGGGAATTCCAGAGCTTAGGGCAGAGGCAGTTGGGGGCACAGTTATCAGCAGGGGAGCAATTAAAATGAGACAGTGATTGGCAAATTGTTATTAATATATGTGAGACACTGCAGAAGAGCACTCGTGAACATAATACCTCTACTGAAAACCATTACCTTGATCTGTGGAACACTGCATGAAGCCATGCACATGCCAGCCAATAAGGGTGATGGGACCCAACCCTTCTCAACAGTTGGTTTTGTTGGGTGTAAATAATGTAATCTGTGTAAGCAATACTGTCAATCATTACTGCAGCTGGAGAACCCACACTTATAAAGCAGGCTGTCATATACTTGGATGGGAGGTCTCCAGGTACCGCATATACAATTAGCTAGAGGCACACAAACTGTTGTGAAAGGGCCCACATTCAAAGCAATAAGCTAAATCTGTTTTGGTGGTGGTGGTTGAGGGAGAAATGTTGACCAACACAGTCAGAGGGCTCCTAAGTGCCCATGCCAATGGGAACCCTGGAGGGTTTCCTGCTGGCATTAGTAGCCTCCATCAGATGGGAGATTAAGCCATAGATGCTAATTTATTAATATCAGACAATCCACCCACCAGCCCCACTTTCCGAGACCAGGCCGCCATTTTAAAAGGGCTCAGAAACAGGCACCTCTCCCCCAAAACATAAATGGTGGCCTCATACTGACCAGGGGAGCATCACCAACCCCTCACCAGAGAGGGGCACTCTTCCCCCCCCCCAAACACAAATAATGGGTAACCTCTCCTACACCATGCAGGCATGAGGGTGACCCGACCCCCCCTCCCCTCACTCAGCCCCTCTCCCTCTCAGACCCCCCCCCCACTCAGCACCCCTCTCCCATCAGACCCCCTTCTCCCTCAGACCCCCCCACTTAGCCCTGCTCCCCCTTCAGCCTCCCCCCACCATTCAGACCCCCAGACCCAGAGCAATGTGCTCAACTCTTAAAAGGCATTCTGAAATGGCCTAGCAAACCACTCAGTTCAAGGGCAGTTAGGGATGGGCAATAAATGCTGGTCCAGCCAGTGACGCCCACATCTCATGAATGAATAAAAACAAAATATAGAGAGAAACTATTTGCTCTGGTTGGGAGATCAAGGGGCATAACCTTAAAATAAGAGTTACCATGTTCAGAGGTGATGTCAGGGGGCATGTCATCACATGGAGGGTAATGGAAATTTAGAATCCCCTTTCCCTAAAAGCTGATAATGGAAATGTAAAAATGTCAAAGTCACAGATTGAAATGATTTTCATGAGACAGGGGCACCAAGTGACATGGAAATAAGAATGGTAATTGGTGATGGTACAAATCAGCCATGGTCTAATCGAATGGCAGAACAGGAAAAAGGGGCTGAATGGCCTCCTCTTGTTCTTATTTGCACAATGAGGTTTAAACAATCCACAGATACATGAAAATAACTGGTTTGTGATCCTCAGTTGTCAGAGCTGCTAATCTAGAGAGTATAACAAGTTTAACTGTCTGCTTGGTTATGCCAGACTCTATGAATCCTCCTGTGACTATCCTGACTTGTGTGTGGTACATCTCCATGCTTGTGGAGTGGTTTGTCCCTACTCCATACATCCGAGGTCCTAACCAGCACAGCCATGTTCATCCTTTGGGTTTGGAGGTACCCACAATATCTGGGGTTGTCATTCTGCTTTGTTATTTTCCGCACACATGAGGACGGCCTAAACCGGGATGTTGGGTTTATGTCACACTATCAGTAACCCCCACAGCTTGCCTCCTGGACTTGCAGAATCTCAGTGGCTGTCCTGTCTGGAGACAATACACATCTCTTTAACCTGTGCTTAATGCTCCCTCCACTCACATTGTCTGCATCTTTAAGACCTGGTTGGCTATAGAGATTCGCATTCTAATCAGTATTCTGTAACTTGATTTTGTTTCTCTGTGCCCTGTTTGAGAGCAGATTTCCACTCCATCTGACGAAGGAGCAGCGCTCCGAAAGCTAATGGCATTTGCTACCAAATAAACCTGTTGGACTTTAACCTGGCGTTGTTAAAACTCTTACTGTTGTTATTTTCCAGCAGAGCAGAACTGGCTGTTAGAGGAGAAGCTGAAACTGCCTTTCTTTAGTAACTGAGGACTCGCACTTAACACGAAACTGAGAAAGTCACCAAAGGTGCATGATGAGGTCAGTACTTTATTATTAGCCATTCTGATTGCTTTTAGAAACATTTTTATTCAATTCAAATTCCAATCCTCTGCCATGTAGGATTTGAACCTGCATCCCTGGGACAATACCCTGGGTCTCTAGATTATTAGTCCACTAACAATACAACTACGCCATCACCTCCCCACAATGCCCTATCAAATTCCAATAGTAACCACATCATCATGAATGATTATAGACCAAGAATAAGTTACTATGACAGTCCCTACAGCCCAGATTCTTCATTATACATTGCAGGATCTGTGCTGTACCTGCAGTTTGATTATATTCAATCCCTGACTATGAAGTGTGCGCCCTGAACAGAGGAAAGCTGGTAACCCATTGGGTACATTATGTCCAAGGAGCTAGATCTTACAATACGTGCTGACTCCCCGTTTCACTTGTCTAATTCACTGATTGCTGTGTTATATTCTGTGAGCTGGGACATACCAGACTGAGTTGCCTCTGTACAGAAACTTACCCTTAGCTCCTAACCACTCACTTCTCCTTAGCTTAGACCAGGATTTTCAAGGTTGAAAAGATGAGCTGGCCCTTGGCCAACCTGCCAGGAGACCCCAGTATTGGAGTACCTCCCAGCACAGACCCCTTCTCTCCAGGTTTTGTTGGGTTGGTGAGGGGGCAGCAGTAGGCGGAGGGGAGCAGTTGGGTGACTTTTCAAAAGTCAAATAGCGTAATCGGATGATTGTTTGAGCTCTTGTCGGTAGATTGGCTCAGATGTTGTGTTTGAGTCCTAGCCCTGTGCCACGATGAATGTGAATTGGGCTGTGAGATAAGCTCAGCTGCCGTTTCCCCCCTCACAGGGACACAGTGTTCTACATCTCAGTTTTGTTGGTTGCTGCCTCACTACCTCATGGAGACCACAGGCACCACCACTGTCACCAGCTCCCTGTCTCAGAGAGAGCCAGAATGCCCTGAAATAATCGCACTTAGCAACGGTCAGTTTCCCTTTGCAATTTCAGTGTGAATCCAGCTCTTGTTCATTTATCTCACAGAAAGGAAACACTAAGCAGCCATTTGTTTATTGACTGGAAACTATTCAGTTTTGTATATCCTCTACTTTCAAATAACAAAGTGCTGTTTCTCGACAGTGTGATAAAGCACAGATCTGGCTTTGTGGAAATCACTGTAAATATTATACAGAGCTACTACAAAATAAAACAAACACCACTTCCAGGATTTCCTTATTAAACAAACGCCATTCATTTCTTGCAGCCGATCTGGGTTATAGTCAGAACTGCTGAAATCAAACCTTAGGATGTGTGTGTGTACATGGGGCTGTGTAAGTTTGTGTGTGCATGCATGTATGTGCATGAGTAAGTGTCTGTGCATGAATGTATATATGTGTGCATTAATGTATATATATGATTGTGAGTGTGTGTGTCTGTGTGCATGTTTGTGTGTGCATGAGTATGTGTGTGGGTGTGCATGAGTCTATGTGTATCTGCATGAGTGTATGTACATGAATGTGAGTGTGCGAGTGTGTGTGTGCATGTTTGTGTGTGCATGAGTCTGTGTGTCTGCATGAATGTGTGTACATGAGTGTGTATGTATGCACAAATGTGCATATATGCATGAGTGCATGTGTGTGCATGAGATTATGTTCCTATCCATGAGTGTGCATATATATGCACATGTATGTGTGCGCGTGAGTGTGTGTGTGTATACATGAGCATGTGCATGACTGTATATGTTATTTTTTATTCATCTGTGGGACATGGGCATCACTGGCTGGCCACAGACCCCTAGTTGCCGAGGGCAGTTGAGAGTCAACCACATTGCTGTGGCTCTGGAGTCACATGTAGGCCAGATGAGGTAAGGACAGCAGACTTCCTTCTCTGAACCAGATGGGTTTTTTCGACAATCGACAATGGTTTCATGGTCATCAGCAGATTCTTAATTCTAGATTTTTTAAAATTGAATTCAAATTCCACCATCTGCCGTGGTGGGATTTGAACCCTGCTCCCCAGAACAGTAGCTGTGTTTCTGGCTAAATAATCTAGCAATAATATCACATGCGTGTATATGGATGTGTGTATGTGTGTATGTATGCATGTGTGTGTGAATGAGTGTGCGTGTGTGTGCATGAGTATGTGTGTGTGTGCACATGAGAATGTGCGTGTGTGTATGTGTGCATGAGAGTATGTGTGTGTGTTTAGCAAACAGTCCAAATACTAACTTCCCCTATTGAATGACAGATAAATGCTCAGTATAATCATCTTGGACTCATATGGTCATAATCATGGACTATCATGAGAGACAGCATTACCACTTGTAATAACCTAGGGCAACTCGTTGTGACTTCAAATTAAGAAGGGTTTAACAATATAAATATGTATATAGAAGGAATGGCCAGACAGAACTAAAGACACGACTACATTCTCGGTTCCCCAGCTCCAACTGGAGTTCCTCCCCGTCCTGGACGTGTGCCGAATGTAGGCCCCTTAAAGTCAGGAACGGGAGAATTCGTAACAGGGAATAAAGAAATAGCTGAGAAATTAAATCCATACTTTGCTTCAGCTTTCACAAAGGAAGACATAAATAATGTACCAGAAGTTCTGAGCGAAACAAGTTTTAGTGAGGAGCTGAAGGAAATCAGCATTAGTAGAGAAATGATTTTAGGGAAATTGATGGGATTGAAGGTGGATAATCCTGATAATCTTCATTCTAGAGTACTTAACGAAGTGGCCCTGGAAATAGTAGATCCATTGGTGGTTATTTTCCAAAATTCTTTGGACTCTGGAATAGTTCCTACAGATTGGAAGATAGCTAATTAAGCCCGTTATTCAAAAAGGAAGGTAGAGAGAAAACAGGCAACTATAGACCAGTGAGCCTAGCATTAGTACTGGGTGTGGTGGACCTCAGTTGTGCCTTTGTCCTATATGGACCACCGTTGTGTGTGCTTGTCATACCTGGACACATCCCCTTCCTGTTTGGTTCCTCCCCTCGGCACCTAGTATAAAGGTGGCTGTCTCCTCCCCCTTGTTCTGTCCAGGATGGTTATTTGTTGGGATCTGCTCCTGATTCTGTTGTGAATAAAAGCCTACACTTGTATTGGCATACCGGTAGTCTTTCGCCTTTTGATAGCGCATCAATTTTATTCACAACAGTTGACCAGCATGGAGCAGTTTCTAAAACCCGACAAATTAGCATTAGACCCTCAAGAGGTCGGAGCCTCTGATAAATTCGATCATTGGCTGAACTGCTTCGAAGCATTCGTCGACACCGCTACGGCCATCGACACCGACGACGCTAAACTCCACGTGCTCAGCGCCCGGGTAAGTGAAGCCGTCTATGGAATCTTCCGGGACGCTGCTACATACGCGGACGCTATCGAACTCCTAAAAGGGCAGTTCCGAAAGAGCACTAATGTGGTTTACGCCAGACATCTCCTAACTACCCGCAAGCAGCAGCCAGGAGAATCGTGCGCCCAATTTCTGCGCGCCCTGCAGGTCCTAGCTCGAGCTTGTGACTGTAAGGCTGTTACAGCAACTCAGAACACGGAGGACCTGATCCGCGACGCCTACATTGCGGGCATTGAGTCTACATACATCCGGCAGCGCCTGCTGGAACAAGATGACCTAGATCTCCGAAGAACAGCCACGATGGCTGAAACGTTAGAAGCGGCCTCTCACAGTCTCGGGTCTTACCTTGCATCCCGTTCTACCGATGGCTCCACGCGACGGCTGTTCCGGCGGGGCCCAAATGTTACTTTTGCCGCCTACCCAAGCACCCTCGGCGTCGCTGCCCGGCGAAGGACGCGATTTGCTCCGGATGCGGTAAGCGAGGCCACTTCGCTAAAGTCTGCCGGGCAAAGCCGCTTCCGAAGCCTCGTGGCGCCACGTGTGTTCCGTGGGCGCAGCCATCTTTAATGCAGGCGGCGGCTGCGCGCGAATCGCCATCTTTAATGCGGTCACCGGAAGTGCAGGAATTGCCATCTTTGATGCGGTCACCGGAAGAGCGGGAATCGCCATCTTTGAGACTGGCATCAAGACGCGCTGAGCAGGAAGCTTTATCCGTGACGTCATCAGACGGCGGCGAAGACGGATTCTTCTTTGATTCGACGGTGGCATCGATTTGCCTGGACCAGTCGCAGCCTCATCAACTCTCCAAGTCAATAATGGAGATCAAGGTAAATGGTCATGCAGAAAACTGCCTGTTTGACTGTGGGAGCACAGAAAGTTTTATACACCCTCGCACAGTGCGTCAATATGCCCTTCCTGTGTGACCCTGGAGCCAGACCATCTCCATGGCCTCGAATTCCCACTCAGTGGAGGTCCTCGGGTGCTGCTTGGTGACGCTGACGGTACAGGGCACAGTCTACGAGCGTTTTCGGCTTCTCGTGCTGCCGCGACTCTGCGCAGCTGTACTGCTGGGGTTAGATTTCCTCACCCATCATAGGAGCGTTACCCTGCAGTATGATGGCCCTTATCCCCTGCTCTCCGTCTGCAAGGCGCCGTCACTGCAGCGCCCCTCGCGCACCACCTGCAGTCTCTCGACCCTTAAGATCACCCCCCTCCCCTTATTTGATAACCTCACCCCGGATTGTAGGCCTATAGCCACCAAGAGTAGGCGCTATAGTGCGGATGACCGGGCCTTCATTCGGTCCGAGGTACAACGGTTGCTCCGGGAAGGGATTATCCAGGCCAGCACCAGCCCCTGGAAGGCGCAAGTGGTCGTAGTTAAATCGGGGGAGAAACACCGCATGGTGATTGACTACAGCCAGACCATAAACAGGTATACCCAACTAGATGCGTACCCTCTTCCCTGCATCGTGGACATAGTCAACCGCATCGCGCACTATAGGGTTTTCTCGACGATCGATTTGAAATCGGCTTACCACCAGCTCCCTATCCGCTCGGAGGATCGCCCATATACGGCCTTTGAGGCGGATGGCCGCCTCTACCAGTTCCTCCGAGTCCCCTTTGGTGTCACCAATGGGGTCTCAGTCTTCCAACGGGCCATGGATCAAATGGTAGACCAGCACGGGCTACGGGCCACTTTCCCGTATCTGGATAACGTCACCATCTGCGGCCATGACCTGCAGGATCATGATGCCAACCTACAAAAATTCTTTCGTACGGTCACTCTCCTGAACCTCACATATAATGAGGCGAAGTGTGTTTTCCGGACACGCCGCCTCGCCATCCTTGGGTACGTGATAGAAAATGGTGTCCTTGGCCCCGACCCAGCCCGTATGCGTCCCCTTATGCAGCTTCCCCTTCTTACTACCCTCAAAGCACTGAGGAGATGCCTGGGCTTCTTCTCCTATTATGCCCAGTGGGTTCCCCGTTACGCGGATAAAGCCCATCCGCTCCTAAAATCGACCTCTTTTCCCCTGGCGGAGGAGGCCCATCGGGCCTTCGACGACATCAAAGCGGACATCGCGAAGGCCGCGATGCATGCTGTGGACGAATCCATCCCATTCCAAGTGGAAAGTGATGCGTCTGACTTTGCCCTAGCTGCCACCCTTAACCAGAGGGGCCGTCCGGTGGCCTTCTTTTCCCGGACCTTACAAGACCCTGAGATTCGACACTCCTCGGTCGAGAAGGAGGCCCAGGCCATCGTGGAAGTCGTCCGGCACTGGCGCCATTATCTTGCGGGCCAACGATTCACCTTAATTACGGACCAGCGGTCAGTCGCCTTCCTGTTTAACACCAGGCAAAAGGGCAAGATTAAGAATGACAAGTTCTTGCGGTGGAGGATTGAGCTCTCCACCTACAGATATGACATCATGTACCGGCCCGGGAAGCTCAATGAGCCCCCAGATGCCCTGTCCCGTGGATCATGCGCCAGCGCCCAACTAGACCAGCTACAGTCCCTCCATAACGACCTCTGTCATCCGGGTGTCACCAGATTTTTCCATTTTGTCAAGTCCCGTAACCTGCCCTACTCCCTCGAGGAAGTCCGGACGATTACCAGGCAATGCAGGGTCTGCGCTGAGTGCAAACCGCAGTTCTACCGGCCAGGTAGGGCACACCTTGTAAAGGCCACTCGCGCGTTTGAGCGCCTTAGCATTGATTTTAAAGGCCCCCTCCCCTCCCCTCCTCTAACCACAATGTTTATTTCCTGAATATCATTGACGAATACTCACGTTTCCCTTTTGCCTTCCCCTGCTCGGACATGACCACAGCTACTGTGATTCGGACCCTGAACAAGCTCTTCACCCTGTTCGGCTTCCCAGCCTATGTTCATAGTGATCGTGGGTCCTCTTTCATGAGTGACGAGCTGAGGCAGTACCTGCTCGCCAAAGGCGTTGTCTCCCGCTGCACCACTAGCTATAACCCCAGGGACAATGGTCAAGTAGAGCGGGAGAATGCAACCGTCTGGAAGGCCGTTCTATTAGCGTTACAGTCTAGGGGCCTTCCAGTCAGCCGTTGGCAAGACGTCCTTCCGGACGCATTACATTCCATTAGGTCACTCTTGTGCACAGCGACCAATACGACCCCTCACGAGCGGATGTTTTCGTTCCCCAGGAAGTCCTCCTCGGGTACTTCGCTCCCGGATTGGCTGATGTCCCCGGGGCCCGTCCTGCTTCGGAAGCATGTCCGGACCCATAAGGCAGATCCCTTGGTTGAGGAGGTCCAATTGCTCCACGCTAATCCTCAATACGCTTATGTAGCGTACCCTGATGGGTGGGAGGACACGGTTTCTGTCCGTGACTTGGCACCCGCGGGTGCCCCTGAGGTCACCACGTCCTTCCGCCCCACGGTCCTTGGTGTTGTCCACTCGGAGATTGCTGCGCCTCTTCCTCCCTCAGTCCCTGTCCCCAATGTAGTGCGCCCAGAGCCTGTTGCGGTCCCCCACCCCCCAGCTCCGGTTCCCACTGTTCCCCATACGCCACCAGGGCCACTGCTCACTCCTCTCACCCCTGTGTACAGCTCGCTTGAGTCGCCGGAGCCGTCGCCACGCAGTACCCGACGACTGGACAGGACGACGGATCGGTCCGCTTCACACCATCTGGCGCCTTCTCTCGACGCTCACTGTGCGGAGCCTGGGCCGACATCGCTCCCTGCTCGGACGACTCTGCGACCTACACTACGACGATCGCGACGACGGATCAAGCCACCGGTTCGTCTGGACTTGTGATATTGTTTCCGCTTCACCCCCGTGTCGTTTTTTTAAAGGAAGGGGTGAATGTGGTGGACCTCAGTTGTGCCTTTGTCCTATATGGACCACCGTTGTGTGTTTGTCATACCTGGACACACCCCCTTCCAGTTTGGTTCCTCCCCTCGGCACCTAGTATAAAGGTGGCTGTCTCCTCCCCCTTGTTCAGTCCAGGTCGGTTATTTGTTGGGATCTGCTCCTGATTCTGTTGTGAATAAAAGCCTACACTTGTATTGGCACACCGGTAGTCTTTCGCCTTATTGATAGCGCATCACTGGGGAAGTTGCTAGAGTCCATTATCAAGGATTTCATAACTCAGCATTTGGAAGACAGTGATATAATCAGACAAAGTCAGCATGGATTTATAAAAGGGAAATCATGCTTGACAAATCTATTGGAGTTCTTTGAGGATGTAACTAGTAGAGTTGACTGACCAGAAGGAGTGGATGTGGTTTATTTAGACTTTCAGAAGGCTTTCGACCAGGTCTCCCATAACAGACTACTGTGTAATGTTAAAGCACATGGGATTGCAGGTAATGTCTTGAGATGGATAGAAAGCTGGTTAGCAGATAGGAAGCAAAGAGTTGGCATAAATGAATCTTTTTCTGACTGGCAGTCAGTGACTAGTGTGGTTCTGCAGGGATCTGTGCTAGGACTCCAACTGTTCACATTATATATTAATAATTTGGAAGAGGGAACTGAATGTATTATCTCTAAATTTGCAGATGATACAAAGTTGGGTGGGAGGGTGAGCCGTGAGGAGGTTGCAGATTCTTCAGCGTGATTTGGCCAGGCTGAGTGTGTGGGCATGGCAGATGCAGTATAATGTGGATAAGTATGAGGTTATCAACTTTGGTAGCAATAATAGGAAGACAGATAATTATTTGAATGGATGTAAATTGAGAGAGGTGGATACTCAGTGAGACCTTGGACTCCTCGTGCATCAGTTGCTGAAAGTAAGCACACAGGTCCAGCAGGCAGTAAGGAAGGCAAATGGTATGTGGGCATTCAGAGCGAGAGGATTTGAGTATAGGGATAGGGATGTTTTACTGCAATTGCATAGGGCATTGGTGAGGCCACACCTGAAGTATTGTGTGCAGTTTTGGTGTCCTTATCTGAGGAAGGATGTCCTTGCTATAAAGGGAATTGAGCGAAGGTTTACCAGGCTGATTCCTGGGATGGCAGGTCTGTCATATGAGGAGAAACTGAGTCAGCTAGGATTATATTCACTGGAGTTTAGAAGAGTGAGAGGGAATCTCATAGGAACGTATACAATTCTAACAGGGTTAGACAGGGTAGATTCAGAAAGAATGTTTTTAATGGTAGGGGCGTCCAGAACTAGGGGTCATTGTTTGAGGATAAGGGATAGACCTTTAAGAACTGTGTTGAGGACAAATCTCTTCACCTAGAAGGTGAATGTGTGGAATTCATTACCACAGAATGTAGTTGAGGCCAAAACGTTGTCTGATTTCAAGAAGAAATTAGATATAGCTCTAGGGACTAAAGGGATCAAGGGATGTGGGGGGTAGGGAAGGGGGAATCAGGATATTGAATTCGATGATCAGCCATGATCAAAATGAATGGCGGAGCAGGTTCGAAGGGCCGAATGGCCTCCTCCTAGTTTGTGTGTGCTCTTGTTCCCGGTTGACTTGGATTTCCATGTTGGCTCTCCATAGGATCAGCCTGATCATGTGGCCCTCAGAGAACGCTCCGTTAAAGGTGCCATACTATACCACGCTCCTTCCTCTTCCCCCTAACTTCAAAGTTTACCTATGAACGAAACAGAAGGAACATCATTGAACATAATAAAGTATAAATCAACAAGGCAACAGGGGGAATCATCAAGAAAAACTCATCACAAATTCAATCTGTCTGGAGTTTTCTGGACTGTGGAGGAATGTATCAGTTTGGTACTCTGATCTGCAGTGAGTAAGGCATCCGGGCAAACTGTTGCAACGGTAAACTCAGCAGTCAAGGGTTAAGCCCCTCCTCAGTCACTGCTGTCTCATCATTTTCAGAAATCACTGAGTGCCCCGACTCCACACTTGCACAAAGCTCTCTTATCAGCAACTGATGGACACGAGTCCAACAGAAGGTACCTATTGATCCTCAGTATCAACCCCAACTCTTCCTCAAATGATCCACATGTTATTTTACACTGTGACCTTGTACTTCGGATGCACAGGAGACTGGTCCCGTTCTTTCCACAATTTTGTCAGCCACCTATGTCAGTCCTGCTGCAAAGTTATTGATGTGGAGATGTCGGTGTTGGACTGGGGTGGGCACAGTAAGACGCCTCACACACCAGGTTAAAGTCCAACAGCTTTATTTGGTAGCACAAGCTTTTGGAGCGCTGCTCCTTCATCAGGTGAAGAAGGAGCGACACTCCGAAAGCTTATGCTACCAAATAAACCTGTTGGACTTTAACCTGGTGTTGTGAGACTTCTTACTGTGCAAAGTTATTGGCCAGGACTAAATCATCAACATGGAAACCTCAAGATGAGAAACGTATGCCCCATGAAGACCCTGCAAAATCTATATGTAATTTTGTCCACAGTCTCCTGGCCACTCCCATGGGTACATATTCGCCAGTGGCAGCAATGCCTGTTGGGCTTCACAAATTGAGCACTGCCTAATCTTTCTTTTGATTTCTTTATCGATTCTTTGGCCACCAAGTGTAATTTCAGACCAATGCTTTCATCCTACTTTGACTTGGTTGTTCGTCATGCAATTCTTGTAATAAAAACCATCGCCCCTGGGGTGGCACTATAACACGAGCCCCCCAAAATAACGCACCGTCCTCACATGTTGGGAAAAATCTTACCTGTCTCTGATTCTCCCCTCACAGAGCTGAGTGTACCCCAACCCCACGCATCAGGGCACAGACTGCTGTGTCGTGCGATACTGGCCCCATAGGTTGTGGGCCGCCTGCCCTATTTTCCCAACATCCACCAGATCCTTAGTCAAACACCACCCTGGCATCGCACCCCCCCTCCCCCTCACCATGCCCACAACCCCCATTTCCCCACACACTTGTGTTCAAACCCTTACTCCTATGTGGGCCCAGTGTGAAAGAGGGGAAGGAACAGGAGTTGAGGAGGCAGCTTAGGGTTGGGTGGGTGTGGCTGCAGCATCTCCTGGGGTACATACAGGTTGGTGTGCGAATGTGGTCAATGCGCACCCTTGAGCCATTGTCTTGGATGCTACTACAGCATTCCCTTCCAGGCAAGTGCTGCAGGTCAGAGACATGGGGCAGGGACAGACTCCTGATTATCTCAATTTGGGTTCTTATTCACTGCAGAGTACATGCAGCATAAGTGTCTATGTTGACATGAGAGGCCCTGTTTAGAGCACCAGCTGTCTGACTTGATGAGCCCCCAAGCAGCACATGGTGCCCTTCCCCCACCCCAAAAACCCCAGCACTCAATAAAGTTCCCCACCATATCCCAGAGAGAACAACGGAACATCCTTGGGCCTGGGGGTAGCACTTCCAGCACTCAATGAACTTCCCCGCCTGCCCAGAAATTTTCCAGGTCTTGCCTCCACTCTCCTCTGAGGCTGCAGCTCCATAACACTTACCTCCTTGCTCTTCTTCAGTGCTGCTAAGCCACGTCCCGAATTTTATATAGCAGTTGTAAACACCTGCCAGCATGACACCACGCCGGAGAGGAGGGAGATGCTCGCGGGGAAGGTGGGGGGGGGAGAATTCAGTCACAGACCTGCTGATTATATGTAAAGGGATGGTAACACATGTAAATTGCTGCTACACTGATTTTCAGCAGAATTCCGTTTGCACTGAAAAACCTAGGCTGGGTGACGTGCGTAGGCCCCGCTGCCCAGCGGGAATCCCGCAAAATGGCCCCAGCGGATGTCTCCCGGCCCGCTGCACTACTCATACAACGCAGCGGGCTGGGAGAATCACCTCCATTGATTTTTCTAGATGCATGGGCATTGATAGTCAAGTTTTCAAATCTTTTAGATACAATTCTAAAGATACAGTTACGAAGAAGCTGACTACTGTCCGCCAATGTAACCAGAAAATGGTTCTGTATAGTTTATTTAAAATCAGGGCAGGGATTCTCCCAAAATGAAATGAAGGGCCCAATGGGGGGAAATGGAAGTATCTCTCGCCTGTTTTTGGCGTTCTTACCAGAATAAATCTCTAACTCTCTGTGCATCACAGAGTGCCTTAGACTGACTCACGCCGGTAAGGGGTGGGTGGGGCCTATTCCTGCCCAGGAAGCCGGCAGCATAGTGCTGAGGGGGCCACTGCGCGTGTGCCAATCTGTCAGCGCCGATGAGCTGCATGCACAACGGCTCCCCCCCATTGCCAACCTCCCAATCGCTGGCCTCCGATCGCTGGACAGACCTATTTCCCCCCGATAGCTGGCCTTCCCAACTCCCCACCCGCATCGCTGGCCCAGCAGACCTCTCCCCGGGCCAGTCCCCAATCTATCCCCCTGCCCAATGGCCAGACCCGATGCATGGGCAATAATAGGCAAGTTTTCAAATCTTTTAGACATAATTCTTTTCAGTTACTAAGAAGCTGACCATTGTACGACATTATAACCGGAAAATTGTTCTGTATAGTTTATTTAAAATCAGGTGTCTCACAGGTGATGGACTGGACACTAATTAAAAGTGACACTTTTTCTGAGAAACCTGCTCCCAACTGGACAAATAAAACTCCTCAATAAGTTTGAATGGAAACTTAAACATAAAACACACGTTTGAAAGCAAGTACAATTTGCAGCATGATTTTCTCCTGGACAGTCTGTTGTACTCAAAGCAATCTTGGCTTCTGTGGTTAGTCAATGGAGTATGGATGGCGATATCACCACTGGAGATCTGTACAGTGATATAGAAATTAGCAGGAGATCTGTATAGTGATAGCATTATCAAATCTCAATAAATAACACAAACTGATTTATTAACGTATCAGCCTTGGTTCAGTCGGGAGTGCTGATAAACTCCCACTCCATAAAAATTAAGGCTGATACCCCAGTGCTATTCTTTGGAGAAATGGTTCAATTGAGGTCCCCCCCCCGCCCTGTCTGCTGGATGCCCAAGATCCGATCACATCATTTTGAATAACAACAGTGGGTTAATCCCCGGTATCCTGGAAAACATTTATAATACAATCCACATCACAAAAACGGACAATCTGCTCATTAACACATTACTGTTTCGTGGAACTTGCTGTGTGCGAGCTGACTGCTACTTTTCCTGCAGTGGCTACATCTCAAAAGTAACTCATCAGCCTTTGAGGTTCTGTGAAAGGTAGCGGTGGTGAAGTCGTATTGTCACTGGACTGGTAACCTTGAGACTCAGGGCAATGCTCTCGGGACCATTGTTCAAATCCCACCACGGCAGAAGGTGAAACTTGAATTTAATATAAATCTGGCTTTAGGAGTCATGAGACCATTGTCGTAAAAAAACCATCCGGTTCATTAGGGAAGGAAATCTACCATCCTGGTCTGACTCCAGATCAGTAAGAAGTCTTACAACACCAGGTTAAAGTCCAACAGGTTTATTTGGTAGCACAAGCCAACCCCAGTCCAACGCCGGCATCTCCACATCATGACTCCAGATCTACAGCAATGTGCTTGACTCTTAAATATCACTCAGATCAAGGACAATGAGGGATGAGCAATATAAATATTACAATATGGACAATATAAATATCCCATAAATGAAATTAAAAATGCAAGTTCCTTAATATAAATTACCAGAAGATATGGATTATATAAATTGCCAGGGCGATATAGACAGTGATATAATTATCAAGCAGTATGTACCACATAGATCCATATGCTGCCATTATTATAATTATATTATATTACTTCCATTTTTAAGCCTATTTTCTCTCAATTTCACTTTGTTCTATTTTCATTCTTTCTTTAAGTTTCATATCTTTTCTCCTTCATTTGTGCTCTCTGCATGCCAACACCCCTCCCCTTCTGTCCTTTCAAATAGTAAATTCTGTTCTTGTCCAGGGACAGTAATGGCAATTTCAAGGATCTTTCTAATCCTGGTGCTGTTGCAACCTGATAAAGTGAAGGAGGTGGCTGTGCTGCCCTGTTGGACACAATGTCAGACAATATTAAGAGGGTTGTTTCACATTCAACTGACGGAAGGCCCAAAATCACAATTTGTTGAAAAGGAAGACGTTTTTAAATAAAAGATTTAAGGCGATTAGCTTGAGAAAGCTGCCAGAAAAGCAGCAACTTGCTCAACATCCCACTGACAACACTTATTGTTCCTTATTATGTTGATCACACCTCCTGGCTCTGGTTAGTGTGTTAGTGTCAAAGTTGAAGGTAGATGAGCAGTACAGCAGACAAGATATGCTTGATACTGCTGACCATCTTAAGATTTGTGTGGACAAGTCTCAGGGTGCTTCTGCTTTGAAATCTACACCACAGATTTTAAATTATTTTTACTGCGTTCTTAAAGTTACAAAGCCAATGCTCAGAATGGACTGAGCAGACCCAAATCCATTCCTTGCTTGCTCCAAAAACTAAATTCAAATTCCAATTGAATCCAATTCATGGTGCCTACAAGGGAGTCGCTTGTCAGCCTGTTGGCTAAGATCATCGGATCGAACTCAAGATGGGGTGCAATGCATTAACTTGTCAGCTTGGGAATCTACACCAGAGGTTGTAAGATACGCACATTGCCGTGGAACTGTGGACAGTGACAGAGGCACTGAACTGTCATGGTGTCAGTCAGTTACTTTTAACTCACAATGGCAACAAAATCACATCAATGTTCAGTGACAGAAATGTAAATAGTTTTTGAATCCGAATTAAATGGTCAGGAGCAAATCACAGAGTCGCAACCCATCAGATCTTCAAAAGACAGGAGCTGTTACTTATGATCAGCACGGTGGACTGACTAATTAAACTCTTTACCCTCCCACTGCATTCTCAAAATGAAAGGCAAATGGCCCCACTTGAAGAAAGTACAACCACTTCCTTTCAATCTTAAATTCAATTATTTTCTTACAGTAATAATTTGAGGATTTGTGATGAAGTGGGATATGGAGTGAAGCTTAATTAAAAGGGTTAGGGATGTGGCAGGATAAGATTTCCCCAGATCTATCATGGTCTTTGCAACCTCATTCTGTAGCAGCCATCAAAGCAGTTGTGTTACTTCATTACATTAGCATTGACTTGACTTCCTGCCATCACATTTCTTGTGCCAGCCGTTTAGTTTTTTCAGGCACTGTGGCTATCCAAAAACTTTTGCAAAGGCCCAAAATGCACCTTAAAAATATTAGTGTAAAGGCTATCAGCATCTCATTCATGTGAGCTCAACTTACATCCCTCTATAGTTACTCATCACCTGCTATAGACTTCTCTGTGGATTACCACCTTGATGTGGTGGAGAGGCTTGTGCACACCAAAGATCCTTGAACAATGGTGCTAGGAGCTGCTTGCTGGTGTACAGTCACCCATGCCAGCTAGTTCAGGGGGAGGTGCCAGCCCAAAGAGTGGTCCAAAAAGTCCTTGAGGACTGAACAGTCAAAGGAAGTCTGTACGTGAAAAAAGCAGAGGGTTGCAGTGACAACATGCTCCCACTCATCACCAAAATCTAAACTGTCAAGATCTTGTGGACAATGGGAGTGCCGCAAGGTCCCCAGGTTAATAAAAGTGTCTCTTTGTTGAATTCTGTGCTGATGAAGAATTGGCAATGGAGGCAGGGTTGTGAAACTGGGTGTTTCTAGTCAAGAATCTGCAGCCAGCTGTGTGAAGGTGGGTGGACTCCATTTTGGATTTATCCACAGGATGCAGCATTATTGATCTCTGTCTCCTATCTACCCACACCGCTGACCATCTTTATACTCTTTCAATACAAAAACTAATCAAAAGTGAACAAATAAATGAGAGGGGGTGAAAGCTCCTGCTGGGGCATTTAAACTAAAAAAAAAGTCAAAAGGAAACAACAAACTAAACCCAAATATCACTCCCAGGGCTGATGATGCACCCTAGACCTCTATTTATACATTTTTTAACAAACAAAAATTAAACTAGCGAGAGGGGGAATCCCCTGTTTATAGTCTTATTAATTAAACAAGTGATCAATAAACTAAACAAAAATGAGAGGAGGTGACAGTCTCTGATGGAACATTGTAACTAAAACAAAACTTCAAAGGAATCTTAACTAACTAAAGCAGAATATCATTCCCAGGGGTGATGATATACCCCACCCCCCAGTTTCTCTATATGTGGTCCTGGTATTTATTCAAACAATGCCCTTCACCTTTGTATCTTTAACAAAATAATTAATCAACCATTAACAACCACGATTCCAAACAAAGAAATGACCATTCCTCCGGGAGACTTTAATACCAGGATTGGTTGTGATTCCGATGTCTGCAGCGGAACAATGAGGAAAGATGGGGTAGGAAAAGAACAACGCAAATGATGTCCTCCTGTTTAGAAAGTGTGCTCATAATGCATGGCCTCATTATAACAAACACCCGCCTTCACCAGAAGAAAAATAGAAAACCACATTCCATCCTTGATCAAAGCATTGGCATCTCCTGGATTATGTCACTGTTTGGGTCAAAGATCTAAGTGATGTCTGAATCACACAATCCATGCAGGGGATATGCAGGGACCTGCCGGACAGATCATAGACTTGTTCAATCAGTGGCAAACATCCACCGAGCATCAAGACATCATAAAAACCAAAGTTCGAAGAGGAAGAAGATTGTCAACAGCTGGTTCCCAATTCCTACAGACACATCGCCTTCATGGCAATTGGATCATACCTGTTTCTCTCTGTATCAGTTGATCAACCTTACTGAGAATGTTGTGTACATTCAGGTAGAATACCTTTCCTTCTGTCTTTTCATGATTTTTGCAACTTTTAGGCTTACCTACTCTTACACTCTGAAGTTTGTAAAACTTGTCCCTTCCAGTTACGCTCATTATTACCTTCCTCTATTACCTTGACCTCTCTCTTTAATTGCCTCACTTGATCCCTTGACTCCACTATTTAGTTTGAAGCCTTGCGACCACCCTAGTTATATGACACTGGTCCCAGCACGATTCAGATGAAGACTGTCCTAACTGTACAGCTCCCACTTTCCCAAGTACTAATAACAGTGTCTCATGAATCAAAACCCATTTCTCCCACACAAATCTTTACACCACAATTTTAATTCTCTAATTTTATTGACCCTCTACCATTTTCCCTGCAGCTCAAATAATAATCCAGAGATTATTACCTTTGAGATTCAGCTTTTTAATTTAGCCCCTAGCTGCTCATACTCCCTCTTTCCTAGTCTTAATTATGTTGTTGATACCTACATAATAATTGGATCCTCCTCCTCACACTGCGAGTTTCTGTCCAACTCAGACTAGTTGTCCCAAATCCTGGCACCGAGCAGACAGCACAGCCAACTGGATGCCAGCTCTTGGCTACAGAGAACTGTGTCTATCCCCTGACTATACTGTCCCACACTACTCCTACATTCGTATTAACGGCCCCTGCTTGTAAGGTTGCCACGGGTGCCATGGTCATCCTTTCTGCAGCTCCTGCTTTTGTTCATAAAGGCTGCAACAACCTCAAACCTGCTGGACAACTGCAAGGCTGCTGAGACGCCTCTACCTTCTGAATCCCCATACTTGCCTCACACACAGTCACACCCTCCTGTCCCTGACCAGGCCACCCTATCCTAAGAAGTGTGACCACCTCCTGGAACAGAGTGTCTGGGTAAGGTTCCCCCTCCCTTATGTGTCACTGTGCCTGCAGCTCGGCCTCCGACTCAGTGACTGAGCCAAGGCTCCTCAGCACAAAACAGCAATCGAGGAAGGCGATGGAATGTTGAACTACAAATCCTAAACAAGATGAATATAAAGCATAGAAAATTATGATAAAACAACACTGTGGTTTACTCAGCCTAATTCTAGTTGCCAAGACACAAGGGAGAAGTTTAAGTGTTGTAGACTGTGCAAAGTCACTTACCTTTACTGTTAGGGTTTGGATTGTGAAGGGAGACTTGAGAGATTTGACTTATTCTGCCTTAGATTTGATCTTATAAAGGTATTTAAAGTCGATTCAATAATTGACTTGGTTCCTGTGGAAAAATTATTTCAATTAAACAGTGGGAGAAATACAAAGGGCCACAGATTTGAACGAGTGAAAAAACAACTTTAGGGCTGATATCAGTCGATGCAGTTTGACCTCAATAATTGAGCAACATTTGGAATGGACTGTTAGACCAAATATTGAAAATCCTGGAATTACTTTAGAAATGAGCGGATGCTGCAATGGGAAGACTGGTTATTTTAGGGTGGATCAATTAAGATGAGCTGAATGGTCTTCTGCATCTGTAAATACCTTGTAATTTTGTGGTTTGTGCACTGAACAATGAAACCTATGCAAAGAGTGACAGCCACAGACCAGCTGGCCCATCGAGCCCGTCTTAAATACACTAAGGGGCAATTTAGCACGGACAACGCACTAAACTGATCTTTCTCTACACCCTAGCTATGAGTGTAACACTACATTCTGCTCTCTCTCCTCTCCTTCTCTATGAACAGTATGCTTTATCTGTATAGCACGCAAGAAACAAGACTTTTCACTGTATATTGTGAAATATACATGTGACAACAATAAATCAAATCAAATCAAATTGGATTATCACCAAGACAGTGGTTGGACTGAGTGCTCAGTGATATAATTTCTTTGTATTTTTGTGTGCTCGTGCAGGAAACCTCAAAGGAGAGCTTTGGGCAGCCCTGAAGGAGCCACACTGACCCTTTCACATGGATCAGGCTCTGGGTTCTTTTTGATCTCGAATGAAGTGATTTTCTTTTTACAAGGAATCATTTGCAAAGATGTCAGTGTACTGAGTAATGCATAATGTACAATACAATATTAAACAGTCCTGTTACCTCTTCTAAAGGCTCTAGTATCACAGCAGCTGAAAGAAAATGTTTCCACTGAATATTTCTGCAAAAGTTCCAGTAACAACAGATGGAGTTCACTACTCTTGACCACAACAATGTCTCCAACCACAACTGCATGCACTGATGTAACACAGCCAAGTGGCGATGTTTATGTGAAAAATGGAGGAAATCAAACTTAATTGAAAGCTTGTCTTTCTGTGTGTAAAAGTAATCTTGTTCTAACACCTATTAATATTTAAGATCAGAATTAAGAGAATATTCTCTTCTTTCACCACCAGTGTATGGTGGCAGCGGTGTGTACCATGTGCAAAATGCACTGCAGCAACTTGCTAAACATTCTTCAACAGCACCTCCCAAACCCACAACCTCTACCGCCTGGGACAAGGGCAGCCGATGTCTGGGGACACCATCACCCGCAAGTTCCCCTTCAGGAAACCCACCATCCTGACTTGGAAACATATTGCTGTTGCTTCACTTTCGCGAGGTCAAAATCCTGCAACTCTCTCCCTAACAGCATTGTAGGTGTACCTACACCACATGGATTGCAGCGGTTCAAGAGGTTGGGTCACCACCACCCCCTCAAAAGCAATTAATTATGGGTAACAAATGCGGGTCCGACCAGTAATGTTCCTCTTGGACCTTCTTGATGAATTGCTACGGAATACGTCCCACCCTGACCATCAAAGAACTACACAACTTTAACAATAGGAAGGTAGTTTTCCTCTTCATTGTGTTTGGGGTATATCACTCAGTGGGGTACCCGGAAACAGCCCAAAGATCAAATAGGATCAATTGACTGATAAAAGTGGAAAGATTTTTTCCCCTTCCCCTCTTGAAACTGTCACAATGTTAACCTCCCAGCCTCACCTCTGCCCAGAGGTCAGCAAAGTTAGAGTCAATGGAACAGTTGCCACATGGATACAAAATGGATCGAGTGACAGAGAGCAGAGAGGAGTGGTGAATCGGTTTTTCAGACGCGAGGAATGGACCTCCCCAGGCATTAGTGTTCAGAGCCCTGCTCTTCCTGGTATATATTAATGATCTAGACTTGAGCATATTAGGCAGAATTTCAATAGCACAAAACCGGCAAGTATTGAGGAGGATACAGATAAACGTGAAGCAGATGTAGTCAGGCTGGTGAAATGTACCCACATGTTGCAGATGAAATTGATACATTTTGGTAGGAAGAATGAGGGGACACAAGATGGAATAAAGGATACAATTCTAAAAGGGAAATTAAGAGCAGGGCGACCTGGAGGTAGATGCACACAGATTATCGCAGGTGGCAGCTCAGGGCTGTAAAGTAATTAATAAAGGATACTGGGCTTTATAGAAAGGGCGTAACCACAGTAAGAAGTTTAACAACACCAGGTTGAAGTCCAACAGGTTTATTTGGTAGCAAAAGCCACACAAGCTTTCGGAGCTCTAAGCCCCTTCTTCAGGTGAGTGGGAATTCTGTTCACAAACAGAGCATATAAAGACACAGACCCAATTTACATGAATAATGGTTGGAAGCGAATACTTACAACTAATCAAGTCTTTAAGAAACAAAACAATGTGAGTGGAGAGAGCATCAAGACAGGCTAAAAAGATGTGTATTGTCTCCAGACAAGACAGCCAGTGAAACTCTGGAGGTCCACGCAACTGTGGGGGTTACAAATAGTGTGACATGAACCCAATATCCCGGTTGAGGCCGTCCTCGTGTGTGCGGAACTTGGCTATCAGTTTCTGCTCAGCGACTCTGCGCTGTCGTGTGTCGCGAAGGCCGCCTTGGAGAACGCTTACCCGAATATCAGAGGCCGAATTTATAGAAAGGAGCATAGGGTTCAAAAGAAAGGAAATCATGATAAATCAGTATAAAACATTGAGTTTGTCCTTACCTGGTCAGCCAAATATTCCACCCCCCATACGTAAGAGAATCTGGAATAAATTGAGCATTTCCTTGGCAGCCACCTCTCTGAAAAGACCGGCATTGACAAGGATGAACGCTGGATTAACTGTCAGCTACAAACGTATGGCAGCGAGTGTTTGACTGCAAAGAATTCCGTACATCACAACAGTACTATTGTGCAGAACAGTTGGCATCACCACGTTCCTGTCCAGCTCTGGACACCACACTTTAGGAAGAATGTGAAGGTGTTACAGAGAGGTTCCAGGGACGAGGAACTCTCAGTTCTGTTGGCAGACTGCAGAAGCTGGGGCTGTTCCTGTTGGAGAATATTAAAGAAAATTTGATAGAAGTGTTCAAAATCATGTGGGTTCAGGACAGAGCAGACAGGGAGAAACTGTTCCCATTGCTGGGAGGGATTGAAAACCCGAGGAAACCGGTTTCAGGTGATTCGCTAAAGAAGCAATGGCGATATGAGGCAAAACTGACACAGCGAGTGGTTAGGATCAGGAATGCACTGACTGAGAGCGCAGTGGAAGCAGATTCAATTATGCCTTTCAAAAGAGAATTGGATCAATTATCAGAAGAGAAATAAGTTGCTGAACCACAGGAGAAAGGCAGGGAGAGTGGGGCTAGACGGGTTGTTCTTGCAGGCTGCTGGTACGGACATAGCAGAATGGTATTTGTTTAACATTCCTTCCATTGAATCCAGGGGATGCAGTAGAAGCATCTAAGATGGAATTTCTCTGTTTGTTACATGTTGCTGACTACAGTTTAGAGTCTCACAGCAGTACAGGAGTATATGTGAGTGTGGTGACGCCAACTGTTCTGCACAATGGTACTGTTGTGATGTGCGGAATTCTTTGCTGTCAAACACTCGCTGCCATACGTTTGTAGCTGACAGTTAATCCAGCGTTCATCCTTGTCAATGCCGGTCTTTTCAGAGAGGTGGCTGCCAAGGAAATGCTCAACTTATTCCAGATTCTCTTACGTATGGGGGATGGAATATTTGGCTGACCAGGTGTGGGTCGATCTCTGAGTTTTGTTTTGGTAATATTCAAGGGCAGGCTGAGTATCTTACACACAGAATCAAAGCGGTCAAGAGGGGCTCACAAATCTGGACAATGAAATTCACAAACAGCAGATCATGTCTATGTGGTAGTTTAGTTTTGGCATGGAGTTGACTGAGGTTAAAGAGCTTTCCATCTAAATGGTATTTAATACTGTCACTCCTTGGCTTTACTGCAGACTGCCTGGCCCTGCAACACCCACCCTGTGACCTTCCCACCATAGCTCACCTGCACCTGGGCCCATCGGCGATCCTGATGGGTGTAGTACCAGCAGCAGCCACTGTCTCCCTGGTGGCACCGCCGAGCAATGCAGGCCGGTGGTCTCTGGCCAGCAGCTTTTGGTGGGCAGGATTTCCGCCTCGTGGGTCCTTGATCCCAGGGAAAGCCGGCCGCTGTCCACTTAAGTGCTGTACGGCTCTTAATACGGTGGGTCTTCCCTAAAGGGGGTGATACAGGCATCTGCAGCCAGTGGGCAAGATCCCAGCCACCTACGTTAAATACCGCTCAATGTTTCAAATTGATCAACTTTCATCAGGGCTGGGAAAAGTTTGAAAAGTACTCGGATTTAGTTAGTTACCTGGGGGAGGGTGAAAAAGGAGCAAAATGGATGTTGTGTATTCAGACAGGAGACATAAAACCAACAGTTGTTAGTGCAAGACCAAAGTGAAGGATAATGTGACAAGAAATGAAAGATGTGCCAGGAGGTGCTGTGAATAACACTGTCTAAAAACAAAAAACAAAGAAACAAACACATATACTCACACACACATATACTCACTCACACACACACACATGCTTACACACACATGCTTACACACACATACACACACACACATATACTCACACACACACTTACACACATACTCACACACACATACTCACACACACATATACTCACACACACACACATGCTTAGACACACATGCTTACACACACATACACACACACACATATACTCACACACACACTTACACACACATACTCACACACACATACTCACACACACATATACTCACACACACACACATGCTTACACACACGTACACACAACGCATATACTGACACACACACACACACATGCTTACACACACATATACTCACACACACACATGCTTACACACACATACTCACACACACACATGCTTACACACACATACACACATGCTTACACACACACACATGCTTACACACACATATACTCACACACACACATATACTCTCACACACACATATACACACACACATGCTTACGCACACATACACTCACGCACACATATACTCACACACACATATACTCACACACACATATACTCACACACACACATATACTCACACACACACATATACTCACATACACACATATACTCACATACACACATGCTTACACACACATATACTCACACACACACACATATATACTCACACATGCACACACAAGCCCACTCAGACATCTGCACACACAAGCACACATACTCACACGCACACAGACACTCACAGTCATGCATACACACACTCACACACATTAGCCGGAATTTTACTGGCACACCCGCCCCAATTCTGGGGGCGAGCGAGGTTTGGAGAATGGCATTCTCCATTGGCCTTGGGCGGGATCGTACAGAACTCAGGCGAACGTGCCGGTAAAATTCTGCCCATTCACATGCCCACATGCGTACACTTACATAAACACACACACGTGCACACATTTACACATGGACACCACCCACACACACACACACATACACACTCTCACGTACACAGACCCACATGCACACACATATACAGACACAGTCACATGCACACACTCACATAAACACACACACACACACATGCACGTACACACATACAGTCACATGCACACACAAACTCACACACACATGCGTGCACACAAACACACACTCATGTACACACACACGCACAAACACACACATATGTACACATACACAGGTATACAAAATAAGGGGAGTTAGAGTCCAATAAAATAGTGTATAGAATATATGGGTTAAGCATCCTCTGATTGTCCTTAAGATGTAGATTTTAAATGCTCCAATAGCTGGAATCTTGGATATGGTCAGATGTAGAAGATGATGCAATTATTACAGGACCTCAGCTTGCTGGAGGCTTTCAGGTAGAGTTGGTTTCTCGAACTGGGCAACACAGTTATTCCAAAAGTGAGAGAGAGAGAGAAAGAGCAATCTTTAGCCAGTTCCCTCTACTGAAGACTTTCTTGACACTGCCTGTGTCACTTGCAATCTCCTTCTAGTGACTGGCAGCCTTGCCTTGAAATATTTCATTCATCGTGTATTTCCAGGAGGTTTGGGTGGCTTTGTCTGTGGCAGCCATTGTTTGAATATCTAGTATTTTGCATTTTTAATGTCCCTTCCCAGGATAGCTACGTGTTTTGTTGAGTGTCTGGATTATATGAAATATCTCTCTCTTCACTCTCCCCTAAGGATGATTTGTTGGTTCTTCACCTTCAACTCATAATCTTCCCTTTCACTCGTAAGCCGCTTGCTCTGTCTCAGTTCAAATTGCAAAGTTTCCAGTTGGTTCAAAATTGAAAAATCAACATTTCAGAAATAGAGGGGTATAGCCTCATAGCAATTTCAACAACCAAGCTATGTACTGACATTATTGAATATACAAGCAAAGAAGTTATGCTGAACCTTTATAAATCTCAAGTTAGTTATAAAACTCTACAGCTCCAGGTGCTCCGGTTTCCTCCCACAGTCCAAAGATGTGCGGCTTAGATTGATTGGCCATGCTAAAATTGTCCTTAGTGTCCTGGGATGCGTAGGTTAGAGGAATTAGTGGGTAAAATATATATAGGGATATGGGGGTAGGGCCTGGGTGGGATTGTGGTCGGTGCAGACTCGATGGGCCGAATGGCCTCTTTCTGTGCTGTAGGGTTCCTAAGATTCTAAGCTAGAGTAATACAAATAACTGCGGATGCTGGAATCTGAAACAAAAACAGAAAAATGCTGGAAAATCTCAGCAAGTCTGACAGCATCTGTGGAGAGCGAACAGAGCTAACGTTTCGAGTCTAGATGACCTTTCATCTGAAAAGTCATCTTGACTCGAAACGTTGGCTCTACTCTCTCTCTGCAGATGCTGCCAGACTTGCCGAGAATTCCAGCATTTTTCTGTTTTTGTCGACAGCCAGTTCTAGTCACCACACTTTAGGAAGGATGTGATGGTTCTTGAGAGGGTGCAGAGGAGGTTTACCAGAATACTTCCTGGGATGAGGGATCATAGGGTTGGAGAAGTTGGGTTTGTTCTCCTTGGAGCTAAGAGGATTGAGGGGATATTTGATAGAGCTGTACAAAATAGTGATCAATTTAGATAAGATAGACAAGGAAAATCTGTTCAATTTACCAATGTTAACATGATGAGGGTCAGAGATTAAATGTTTCGGACAGGAGAAACGGCGCGAGTAGAGATTTGATGACTTGGACCTCGCTGCCAATGAGGGTGGTGGAAAGAAAGATGATATATGATTTCAACAGGAAATTGAGGGAGTGACCAAGCTCAAAGAGTTCATAACAACAGCTACAACTGGACACACCTCAAAGAGTTTCCTTTGTTAACTCCTTTATTCCAAGAACGATTAAAGACTGGAGCAACCTTCCATAAAACATAATCTCCGTGCCCTGTAAGAATTAATTTAAGAAAAATCTGTTGAACTTTTTTAATGAATGTCTCCGTGGAATTTACTCATTGTGCAGCTCTTGCAAAAAAATTCCTAGTAGAAGACTACAAAGGAAAAACTGACCAAATACCAACTATCAAGTCAGAAAAGCTTAGAGAGCAACAGTGATAGGGAGGGAAAATGGGATTGATTGGATTGCTGTCAGGAACTGCCCTGTACTCCATTTGCAAAATGGTCTCCTTCTGTACTGTAATGACTAGACCCTCTTCACACAAAACTTCTCCTCTTGGTGCTCGTGTGGATAATATTGTTAATGGATCACTTTTTTCCTGACTCTTTCCCTTAAGTCTTCCATCATCACCAAGTTCCTTCTCAGTTTTGCCAAGACTGCACTGGCTATTTTTTTTGAATATTTTTGCACACACACACACAGACGCACACAGACACACATGCACACATGCGCACGCATGTACACACACGTACATACATGCACACACACACACATGCACACATACATGCACACACATGCACACACTAGCTTACAGGAACTGCCTGGGAACCTTTGGGCTGCTTTGTAGGGAGCATTGGTCATCTCCTCAAAACAGAACAATCCTTCACTCCTCTATCCTTGCAAACTACTGTCCCATCTCCAACCTTCTTTTCCTCTCCAAAGTCCTTGAACGAATTGTCTACTCCCAAATTCATGCTCATCTTTCTTAGAACTCTATCAGGTTTTTGCATGACCCACAGTATCAAAACAGCTCTTATCACGGTCACCAATGACATTCTATGTGACAAAGGTAACCTCTCTCTCCTCATCCTTCTTGATCTGACTGCATTCTCTCACACAAATGAGCACAATGTCCTCCTCCAACACCTCCCTCCTGTCAGCAAGCTGTTTGGGATTGCATTAGCCTACTTTCATTCTTATCAATCTCATCATAACCAGAGAGCCAGTTGCAGTAGCTATTTTCCTGCCCTCCCACCATCGGTAAACTGATGGAGAAGATCCTGAGGGACAGGATATATGAGCATTTAGAGAGATTTAGTATGCTCAATGATACTCAGCATGGCTTTGTCAAGGGCAGATCGTGCCTTACGAGCCTGGTGGAGTTCTTCGAAAATGTGACTAAACACATTGACGAAGGGAAGGCGGTAGATGTGGTTTATATGGATTTTAGCAAGGCGTTCGATAAGGTCCCCTATGCAAGGCTTCTAGAAAAAGTGAGAGGGCGTGGGATCCAAGGGGCTGCTGCCCAGTGGATCCAGAACTGGCTTGCCCAAAGGAGGCAGAGAGTGGATATAGATGGGTCTTTTTCTAAATGGAGGTCGGTCACCAGTGGTGTGCCCCAGGGATCTGTTCTGGGACCCTTGCTGTTTGCCATTTTCATAAATGACCTGGATGAGGAAGCGGAGGGATGGGTTGTAAGTTTGCCGACGACACGAAGGTTGGTGGGGTTGTGGATAGTCTGGAGGGATGTCAGAAGTTACAGAGGGACATAGATAGGATGCAAGACTGGGCGGACAAGTGGCAGATGGACTTCAACCCAGATAAATGCGTCGTGGTCCATTTTGGTAGGTCAAATGGGATGGAGGAGTACAATATAAAGGGAAAGACTCTTAGTACTGTAGAGGATCAGAAGGACCTTGGGGTCCGGGTCCATAGGACTCTAAAATCGACCCCGCAGGTAGAGGAGGTGGTTAAGAAGGCGCATGGTGTGCTGGCCTTTATCAATCAAGGGATTGAGTTTAGGAGTCCGGGGATAATGATGCAGCTATATAAGACCCTCGTCAGACCCCACTTGGAGTACTGTGCTCAGTTCTGGTCACCTCACTATAGGAAGGATGTGGAAAAGATTGAAAGGGTGCAGAGGAGATTTACAAGGATGTTGCCTGGATTGAGTGGCATGCCTTATGAGGATAGGCTGAGGGAGCTCGGTCTTTTCTCCTTGGAGAGACGAAGGATGAGAGGAGACCTAATAGAGGTGTATAAGATGTTGAGAGGCATAGATCGGGTGGACTCTCAGAGGCTTTTTCCCAGTGTGGAAATGTCTGCTACGAGAGGACACAGGTTTAGGGTGCTGGGGGGTAGGTACAGGGGAGATGTTGGGGTAAGTTTTTCACACAGAGGGTGGTGGGCGAGTGGAATCGGCTGCCGTCAGTGGTGGTGGAGGCAAACTCAATAGGGTCTTTTAAGAGACTCTTGGATGAGTACATGGAGCTTAATAGGATGGAGGGTTATAGGTAGGTCTAGAAGGTAGGGATGTGTTCGGCACAACTTGTGGGCTGAAGGGCCTGTTTGTGCTGTAGTTTTTCTATGTTCTATTATCTCTGGTGTCTCCCAAGAATCGATCCTGGGGCCTCTCCATTTCCTGTCAATGTGGTGCCCCCAGCGGCACCACCCGAAAGCACGGTGTGAA
Organism: Mustelus asterias; assembly: GCF_964213995.1. Lineage (NCBI taxonomy): Eukaryota > Metazoa > Chordata > Chondrichthyes > Carcharhiniformes > Triakidae > Mustelus > Mustelus asterias. The sequence continues at coordinate 77,712,646 of NC_135809.1, forward strand.
TTTTCACACGCACACTGACAACACCCAGCTCGACCTCCCCATCACCTCTCTCGATTCCTCCACTGCTACTAAATGATCAAGCTGCTGATCCCACACCCAGTACTGGATAAGGAGAAATTTCCTCCAATTAAACATTGGGAAAACTGAAACAACTGTCTTTGGACCCTGCCACAAACCCCGTTCCCTAGTTACCAACTTCATCCCTTGTCCTGACAGCAACCTGAGACTAAATCAGAGTGTTCACAAGCTTGGTGTATATTTGACCCTGAGATGAGTTTCTGACCAGATCTCTGTGCCATCACTGTTTTATTTAGGGATTGCAAAGTGCCTAAGCCAAGCAGTTTCTTCTGGTCCTTCTGTGTTGAGTGTGGATAAGACACTCTTCTATGATGTCTGCAATCACTAAAACTGCCTATTTCCACCTCCGAAACATCACCCAATTTCACCCCATCTCAGTTCATCTGTTGCTCAACCCCTTGTTCATGGCTCCAGAGTTGACTACTCTGACATATGCCTGGTTGGCCTCTCTCATTCTACCCTTTGTAAACATGAGCTCATCCTAAAATCTACTGCTCATTTTTAAATTCCTGTCTTCACCTCTGTGCTCACTGACCTTCACATTGGCTCCCAGTCAAGCAACATCTTGATTTTAAAACTCTCATCCTTGTTTTCAAATCCCTCCATGTCCTTGTCCCCTTCCTACCTCAGTAATCTCCTCTAGTTCCACAAACTTCCGAGGTATCTCTGGTCTTTTGATCCTTGCCTCTTTTGTGTCCCTGATTTGAAGTTTTCCACCAAAGTGCCTGCGCCCCGCTGGAATCGCTTCCGTAACCCTCCCCACCTCCCTATCTCTCTCTCTCCTCCTGAAGGCATTCCTTAAAACCTACTTCCTTGACCCAGCTGTTGACTTAATTGGTGGCATTTTCCCTTCCCGCCCGCCACTGGAATTGTAGCGGGCGGGATAGGACCATGCAAAGATCTGTTGGCCTCAGGCAGGATTTTCCGGGATTTGGGTGAGCACGGCCGGAAAATTCCACCCAGTGTCTCCAAATATGTCATATTTTACCTCATAACATCAAAAGTTGAAAATGCTGGATAAACTCAGCAGATCTGGCAGAAACGGTGAAGAGAAAGAGAGTTAACGTTTTTGATCTAAATGATTCTTCTATCTGAGAGTTAACTCTCTTTCTCTTCACAAATACTGCCAGGCCTGCTGAGGCTTACCAGCATTTTCTGTTCTCAGATCTCCATTTAATTTTTTATTAAAACATCAGAGGTAGTTAGTTACTAACAGTAATTTGTTCTTTGTAACATTGATTGAGTCCTGGCAGCAAATCACAACCGTTTGCTGTCTCCTACAGAGATTCTGTGGAAGTAGGGTGGCTGAGGGTCAGAGCAGGAGGGAATTCCTTATGCCTTGAGCAAGCAGTCAGGACAGGCGTCGTTGTCTGAGTGCCATGTTTGGAGCTTCCAGGTAGCTCGCTTCACGGAGCAAGGGCTTACTCTGCCTCCTTCCCCCTCACAGTAACATGTGTTTCAGTGCAGGAACAGTTCATAGTGCCACTGAGTTAAGGATGGTGAATAGCCAGTCCATCACACAGGAAGTATCTGGATGTCTTTGACAAATCTGATTGGGCAACTTCCTGGAAATATATTAGTTATTGTTACTGCCCGGCACCATTCAAATAAAAGTAATCTCAGAACAAACTCCTAAGCCTTGACTCACCTACACTCAACCACAAATAAAGAATTGAGGTCAACATTACACTGGGATCAAAGGTTGCAGCCACACACGATGCCTGTCAGTTTGGCAGCTTAAAGGAAGGAAACTTTTGTACATATTTCTGACAGGTAAAAACTGAGAAATTTCCCGAGTGTAAGAAAGTAATAATTTGCTGAGAACCCAACAAAGGCTGGCAGTGTTAGTGGGAGTTGGACTAACATCTGACTCATTCCATAGCAGACCTGGGAGTGCTTCATGACCAAAGGGAGCTCCCTCACTGTTTCTAATCAGTGTCCTATCTGATCTGAATCAGCTATGTTACAAATTTTGGTTGGGCGTCAATTATTCACTTCTTGGGCAACATTGTCAGTTTGGCCCAACAGCAGAACAGGCTGCTAATCTCTTTTATTCTAAGAGTTTAGCTGGTATACCATTTCACAAATTGGTCCATCTGATTTGAATACAGATGATCCAACCTCTCCTGTTAAGACAATTGAGCCCGTTGTGAGCAAAATTGATGTCCTGTGGTGTACTAGATGCCTTGGGGTTCCAAGCTCTGGGTTCAAGTCCCACTCCAGTACTGTAGCCAAATGTGTTCATTACATGGCCAGAAATGTTGAGCATCAACCTATAAATCTTTCCAGTATGCCAATGGCAAGCACCGAGAGTGGTCAGCCATACTCAATGTGGAATAGTGCTACACAAGCTATAGCATCTGGCTACAGGCTGGTGGGCTGTTCTGGAAAAAAAAAGTAATGGAATCAGACTTAAATACATGCTTTGTCTGCCTCCTGTCCCATTAGACAGAGGAGAGAACCAGCAAGGAAGAAAGAAAATTAAATATAAATTGTAGTAAGATCTATCTGTAGAAAAATAGTCATAAATCCTGATGTGTGCAGACAGTTGGGGAGAAGCTTTAACCTCCATCTAGCCCGTGTTGTATCTGGCCCAAGAGGGTTGATGGGGTTGTAATGGGAGTATTACCCTGGACCCAAACTGTAAATGCATGACAAGTGGAACTCAAAGAGGGAATGTTCCACTGTCAAGTCTGCTGGTCTGCCTCCAGAGCTCCTCACTTACCCTCCTCCTTCTCAGCTACAGGCTGCTCCTTCATGATTCCATCTATAGTCAAGCTGGCCAGTTTCCAACCAAATCCCAGCTCTACCTCTCCATCATCTCTGACAACCCTTCCATTGCCTCTGCATTATTGGATTCCCCAATCTCCAGTCCTGGAAGAACATGACCAAAATCATTGTTAAAATCTTTCAACCTTAGCCATTAACCTGGCACTCCCTCCCTGAACACCACCACAGACAAAAACTGTTTATAAGTTCTTCCTCTCTTGTGAGTCCAAAATGACCTTCTGACCCTCTCACCTTTCCACCATGCAGACTGCCCGCCATAACTTTGCAATGTGAGCTCCGCCCTATCCCCAAACCACGCCCTGTTGAACACCCTCATGCATGCCTGTGTCACCTCCAGACTTATCCATGTCAATGTTCTCATAGCTGGTCATCCAGCATCAATCCTTCATGATATTCAGCTCATCCCAACTCCATTCTCAATATCCACGAAGTGCCCCTCTTTCCCTGGCTGGACCAGCCTCCAGGCTTTGCTTTGCTGTTTCTTTGGGAAGTTCATCCTGTGCAAAAGGTGTTACACGAATGTTGTTGTTTGGTTGCCTGAACCTCCTTTGTACGCATTGTCCTCTTGAATACATTGCAATGTCATTATGAATGTGCATAAATCCGCCAGGAAGCTACGGAAAATATGGTTTGAGAGAGCTGATGACAGTCTGATGGAGACTGGGTTAAACAGTATGAGAACACTGCTAGCACATCGTGAGGTTTTGCTGGTATGGAGGGCATCAGCTATGAGGAGAGATTAGAGAAACCTGGTTTGTTCTCACTGGAACGACGGAAGTTGAGGGGTGACCTGATAGAAATCTACAAGATTATGAGGGACATGGACAGATTGGATAGCCGGATGCTTTTTCCCAGGGTGGAAGAGCCAATTACCAGGGGGCATAGGTTTAAGGTGCGAGGGGCAAGTTTAAAGGAGATGTACGAGGCAAGTTTTTAACACAGAGGGTGGTGGGTGCCTGGAACTCGCTGCCGGGGGAGGTAGTGGAAGCAGATACAATAGTGACCTTTAAGGGATATCTGGACAAATACATGAATAGGATGGGAATAGAGGGATATGGTCTCTGGAAGGGCAGAGGGTTTTAGTTCAGATGGGCAGCATGGTTGGTGCAGGCTTGGAGGCCTGTTCCTGTGATGTAATTTTCTTTGTTCTTTGTTCTTTTTGTTCGAGAGTGTAGTTCATGGTTAGTGTCTCAACTTTTGGTTCATGCAGCACAGTAGTGTGGTCCTGAGATCTACATGGTCACAACATGGAGTGTTAACAGCCTGTGCTTTTTTTTTATATTGCCCACTGATTTGAAAAGCAAGACTGCTTTTTTGTCCTTCCTCAAAGTAGCACCTTCGAGAACTCAAAGCCTACTGGCTACCTCTGAGGGTTGTTACTTTTATCCTATGTGCCGGCACGGTGAAACATATACATGGCAAAATGTTAACATTTAACCAGTGCCTGGGTGAGAAAGGAAATGCCTGACTCACTGGGAGTGAGTCCCATCTTGTTCATTCTTCGGGTGTGGGTGTTGCCTGCAAGGCCAGCACTGATTGCCCTCCCGTCATTGCTCAATATTCTCTGCAGTGTTACTCAATTTGTTACAATTGAATGGTTTGCTCATGCCACCACTTCAGAGGATGCATCAGGATCAACCACATTGGTGTGGGACTGGAGTCACATATAGGCCTGACCAGGTAAGGACAACAGGGTTCCTTCCCAAAAGGACATCAGTGAACCGGATGGATCTTTTCATAATGAGAATCTGACAGCTTCAAGTCACTTTTACTCATCCAGCTTTGAATTTCAAAATTAACTTGAAAATAAATTCAAATTTGCCGATTGACAAGGTGGGATTCTAACTCGGGTTCTCGGAGTTATTTGGCCAAGTCTCTGGATTGCCAGTTTAGTAAGATAGCCATTCTGGAACGAGGACTAAGGCTATGTTTCCCACAGTCACAATTCATATCTTCATTGGTGGTGTAAGGGTCATCACAGTTTGTGGTCTCGGGATATTTTGAGAGGGTGCACCTACTCACAGGAGGTATTGTGATCTTGCCAGCTCACCTGCATATCTCCTCTGCTCCCCTCGCCATCACCTTTCATTTCAAGACAGCATTAAATTTCATTAAATGATCACAAAGAAGTGTTTTTTAAAAATCCAATTTCCTAAAGGGGGGTTGAACTAAGAGTTGAAAGACCCTCAGATGCTCCAGGGAGGGAATTTTTCCCAACCGGATTTCACCCCTATCAACAACTCCACAACCTCACACCCCGCTCCCCCATAAACAGTTCATTATTGTGTCTGTGTTGGTTATCTTTACTACAGCTGTCAGGAAATCCACTGGAGCAGAAATATCTCCTCGTAGATCACACACGAGGCCATTTTTGGTATCAGTTTTCATTGGGAGAAAAATAAATTAAATTGTAGTCCGTGAACCCAAAGCACTTACAATAATCCTGCAGTCCAATGTAATAAAACAAAAGTCAATTTGATGTTTAAGCCACTATATTCATGGGTGCACACTGGTTGTTGAGTTGTGGTCTCTTTGTTTGGTTGTTGAGTTGTGGTCTCTTTGTTTGCACAGTTGGTAAGTGTGTAATTGCCACAAAGAAGTGTGGCTGGAATATTTCTCCTGGATATTCTCTGCTGGGTAAATGGTGCTGAAAGTGTATTTGGCCGCTGAGTGACTGAACTCACAGAGAGAAGGGTGTGTGCCTGTGTGCGAGAGAGAGAGTTCTTAGTTTAAAGGCTGGAATCTCACGTCACTCTCCCTCTGTTCCCTCCCCCTCCTCAACCTATTCAATAAGAATAAAACCAAGTTAAAAAAAAAACTGAGCTCACTAGGGGACAGAGAAGAGGAGCAGTCACTCACTTTCTAACTCCTCAGCCAGGAGCGAGTAGGAGCAGCTGACAAGGGTCTACACAAGGGAAACATGTTCCACAGGCTGTTTATTGGAGCTTTGGGATCAATACTGGTGGCAAATTCCTTGTGTGTTCAAGGTAGGTGACTTACCTGAAATAAAAACCTTTACCTTTCTTCCAGAATGTGTAGTAATGAATGTGCTTACTGTAAAAGGCAATGTTACATAGTGCTCTATAGTACTATGACTGATGATGGACAAACTTTAATTGACAGCTTGGATTGCCTCCAGTATTTTAACACTTTCTTGGTCACTGGCAGACGCACTGTTTAATTAGCTCATCTCACTGTTTCTTTTACACATTCTAAAAGCTGATTTCTGTGCATCGAGTTGCAAATCCCACCCAGTCACTGGTACTCGGAGATTGGCTGCGTGTTAATCTGACAACACTGCTAAACGTAGTCAAACTGAATGTTTGATCTTTTAGATTTTGTTGTGCAAAAGGGGAGGACACATCAAGGGAGAATGTAGTGATTTAAAGGATGTTCATTGTGTGCGCTGTGAAAAATGGATGTTTGAGAAAATGTTACCAAAGAAGCTGCAGATAATTTTGGTAAATTCTTGATGAAAATCCAGGATGCAATTCTGAGTGGAGAGAGAGAGAGAAATAACAACAACCCCCACCCAGCTACTACTAGCCCGCACAGGAGCATGGAGTGGGGGGGAGGATTGAATAGCAGTCACACTCCACCACACTATGGAGGGGTCGAAGTAAATACCCCCCTTACCATGGAGGGGAAAGACTGAATACCCCCCTAACAATGGAGGGGTCGGAGTAAATACCCCCATTACCATGGAGGGGTCGGAGTAAATACTCCCATTACCATGGAGGGGTCGGAGTAAATACCCCCATTGCCATGGAGGGGTCGGAGTAAATACCCTCATTACTATGGGGTCAGAGTAAATACTCCCCTTACCATGGAGGGGTCGGAGTAAATACCCCCATTACCATGGAGGGGTCGGAGTAAATACCCCCATTACCATGGAGGGGTCGGAGTAAATACCCCCATTACCATGGAGGGGTCGGAGTAAATACCCCCATTACCATGGAGGGGTCGGAGTAAATACCCCCATTACCATGGAGGGGTCGGAGTAAATACCCCCATTACCATGGAGGGGTCGGAGTAAATACCCCCATTACCATGGAGGGGTCGGAGTAAATACCCCCATTACCATGGGGTCAGAGTAAATACCCCCATTACCATGGGGTCAGAGTAAATACCCCCATTACCATGGGGTCAGAGTAAATACTCCCCTTACCATGGAGGGGTCGGAGTAAATACCCCCCTTACCATGGAGGTGAAGGACTGAATACTCCCTTAACCATGGAGGGGTCAGAGTAAATAGCCCCATTAACATGGAGAGGAAGGACTGAATATCCCCCTAACCATGGAGGGGTAGAATTGAATACCCCCAGTACAATGATGGGGTTGGATTGAATACCCCCAGTACAATGATGGGGTTGGACTGAATACCCCCAGTACAATGATGGGGTTGGATTGAATACCCCCAGTACAATGGAGAGGTTGGACTGAATACCCCCAGTACAATGGCGGGGTTGGATTGAATACCCCCATTCTGTGGCAATCTCCTGCGTACCAACATGTGCCAGTCCAGTGAGAATTTTTACACTGATGGAGGGATTCGGCAATGCCAGCAGAAGCATGAATCAGAACATCCTGCCCCCGAACCCGACTCCACCAGTTTCATGGACAGCAGAGAACGGGAATGGGTTATAAATTACGTATCTGTGGCTCTCAGAGGCAGCATAAAAATACATATACTTACTGGAACTCTCAAGAGGTCAAAGAACTCTCAAAGCTATCAAAATACTGTCAAAATACTGGCCCAACCTATGAAAACCTATTGGAGCTGCCAAAGCATCAATGGGTTTGACTCTGCTGGGCTTTAAGTTGAACAAAGTGTGAAGCTTAAAAAGAAGTTTGATATTTCAGTGGGTGGAATTTAACACTGGTGGAATTTTTCACTTCCACTGAACTCAATAGATTTTTAAATGGTTCACTATATTTTCCAGCCCACCCCCTCCACAATGGGACCATAAAACTCCGCCCATTCTGTTGACATAAACCTGTGAGTTATTATTATTACTGCTGAACGATCGATTTTACAACCTAACATTATCACAGTGGGTGCTTTTTAAATGAACAGTTTGATTGACAGTTCCAAATGGTTATAGATTAGAAATGTTTGAATCTCAATGAACTTAATGATTTTATCAATGAGACATTTTTAAATAGTGAACATCATCAATAGAAGCATAACGTTATCTTATGTCAGCATAGTTTTCCTATGCTAGATAGTGGGTGAGCTGGCAAGGATGGGGTAAGAGCAAAGGATGGTGGATGGGTGACATGGATTGACATCAGTAGGCACAAACTTGACATCGTGACTAGGGTATGTGATGGCCATGGGAAGGGTTGTTTAGAGAGGCCTCGGGTAGCATGAGGGGTATGAGGGCCATATGAAGTGGATAGAGGGGCATAAAGTGGCATGGAGGATGAGGGGCCATGAGGGGTGATGGGGCATGAGGTGGCACAGGTTGGCATGGATAGGGCATGGGGAGCATCTGGAGGTGTGAGGGGATGTGAACAGTGGGGGCTGTTTTTTTAAAAATAATGTCAACTAAATGCCAGAGAACAGACCCAACAGCCTCTGCACTCGTTCTGTGGGGTGGCGGGCCCAACTTCTAATCCAGGCTGCCACCACATATCATACATAACTCTGACTTTCTGGGCCTCTTTGCCCAGGTTGGGTTGGCGGAACTGGAAAATGTCCAGCCTCTGTGACTCCAACTCAGCAGTAAAAACCAGGGCCTCAGAAAATGTATCAGCAATCCAGTGCCCCCAGATACCTTCAGTCTAATGATCAGGGATCCAATGCCTCAAGGCTCCAGTCTATTGATCAGGATCCAGTGCCTCAAGGCTTCAGTCTATTGATCAGTGATCCAATGCCTCAAGGCTCCAGTCTATTGATCAGGGATCCAATGCCTCAAGGCTCCAGTCTATTGATCAGGGATCCAGTGCCTCAAGTCTTCAGTCTATTAATCAGTGATCCAATGCCTCAAGGCTCCAGTCTATTGATCAGGGATCCAACGCCTCAAGGCTCCAGTCTATTGATCAGGATCCATTGCCTCAAGGCTTCAGTCTATTGATCAGGGATCCAATACCTCAAGGCTCCAGTCTATTGATCAGGGATCCAGTGCCTCAAGGCTTCAGTCTATTGATCAGGGATCCAATACCTCAAGGCTTCAGTCTATTGATCAGGGATCTAGCGCCTCAAGGTTTCAGTCTATTGATCAGGGATCCAATACCTCAAGGCTTCAGTCTATTGATCAGGGATCTAGTGCCTCAAGGCTCCAGTCTATTGATCAGGGATCCAGTGCCTCAAGCCTTCAGTCTATTGATCAGGGATCTAGTGCCTCAAGGCTTCAGTCTATTGATCAAGTTCTAGTGTCTCAAGACTCCAGTCTATTGATCAGGGACCCAATGCCTCCAGTCTCACTTGGATCAGAACATTATATATCTCAGAGTCATTGTTTGAATTTATTGTGTGTTTTGAGAGTTTCACTGTTTGGAAAACCGGATGGAGATCTGCTTCACTTCCTTAGTCGGTATTAGGCCTTACCAGGATTTAGGGATCTAAGGGGCAACAATCTCAGACCACCACCCACCCTTCCCCCCAACCCCACCCATTTCCCACCCTCTCCACCTCAGCCGATCACAGAAGTGCAACTTTCCACTGTTGACACCGCCACTGGGTCACTAAGGCACTAAGAATTTTATTAAGATCATTGCTGGATCCCTGGACAAGGGTGAGTGGGGTGAGGGAGGCGAGTGGGATTCATGATGCAGGGTTTGCGGAAAGTGGATGGTGGGTGGCTTTCAGCAAGTACTTCCTGCCTCCAACTTATTTGTGGGATGTCTTGCGTCCAGCAGCAGCCTGACCCGAGGGTTTTCCTGTGATGTCCCCAGGCGCCATGTTTCCCAGAGCTTTGATCTGGAATAAATTCTGCCCAGGCAGTCTATTGATCAGGTAAATAATGCCGCAACTCACCATCTGCCTGTTGATAATCAGACAAGCACTGCACATGGTTTCTTATCTGGGAATTATCAATGAATATATTGATCTATTGATCAGGGATCCACCGTGTCAAGTCCCCTCAGGTTCTTATATGTTTCAATAAGATTGCCTCCCATTCTTCTAAACTCCAATGGATGCAGGTCCAACATGTGCAACCTTTCCTCATAAGATAACCCCTTCATACGGGAATCAATCACCTGAACATTCACTGAACTGCTTTGAATGCAATTATATCCTTTCTCAAGTGAGGAAATCAAATCTGTACACAGTATTCCAGATGTGGTGTCACCAACGCCTCATACAATTGTAGCAAAATGTTCCTATTTCTTTATTCCAACTCCCTTGCAATAAACACCAGCATTCCATTTGCCTTCCGAATCACTGGCTGGCCTAGCATATAAATGTCTTGTGATTCATGTACCAGGACATGCAGATCCTGCAGAGTTTTGCAATCTTTCACAATTTTAAGAATACATTGCCCTTCTGTTCTTCCTGCCAGAGTGTTGAGTTTACACTTTCCTACATTGTCTACATTGTCCTCCATCTTCCAGTTTTTTGACCACTTCCTTGACCTGTCTAAATTCCTTTCAAGACCCTTTATATCTTCTCACAATTTACTTTCCGACCTACCTTTTTGATATCAGCAATTTTAGCAACTGTACATTTGATCCCTTCATCCAAGTCATTGATGTAGATTATAAATAGTTGAGGCCCTTGTTGCATGGCACTAATTATAGCTTGCCACCATAAAAATGACCTATTTATCTATACTTTTCCTTCCTTTAGCCAACGAATCCTCTATCCTGAGGAATATGTTTCCCTCTATGCCATGAGCTCTTATTTTGTTCAGTAACCTTTGATATGGCAGGTTATCAAATGCCTTTGGGAAATCAAAGACCACAATAACTTCAAGTTCCCCCAATGGTTAGCACTGCTGCCTCACAATGCTAGGGACCCGGGTTCAATTCCCAGCTTGGGTTAGTGTCTGTGCGGAGTCTGCACTATCTCCCCTTGTCTGCGTCAATTTCCTCCGGGTGCTCCGGTTTCATCCCACGGTCCAAAATTGGCCATGCTAAATTCTCCCTCAGTATATCCAAACAGGTGCCGGAGTGTGGTGATTCGGGGATTCTCACAGTAACTTCATTGCATTATTAATGTAAGCCTACTTGTGACACTAATAAATAAACTTTAAACATTTACTTACTTCCTCAAAGAGTCCCAATAAATTAGGCAATCATGATCTCCCTTTCACAATGATATGCTGACTCTGCCTAATTGCATTAAGATTTTCTAAGTGCCCTGCTATAACCTCCTTAATAATAAGTTCCACCATCTTCCCCATGACAGATGTTAGGCTAACTGGTCTCTAATTATTTGCTTTCTCTCTTCTTCCTTTATTCAATAGATTTATATTCGCTGTTTTCCAAGCTGATGAGACCTTTTCAAAATCAAGAGAATTTTGGAAAATTAAAACAAACGCATCTATTTTCTTCACAGCCATTTACATTAGGATCTTATGATAAAATGCATCAGACCCTTGGTGACTTGTCACCTTTAGCTCTAACAATTTTCTCAGTGCCCTCTTTGTGATGATTGTAATTGTTTAATTGTCCCTCCCTTTCACCTCTTCATTCCCAAGTGTTTCAGGGATGTTATTTGTATCCTTTACAGTGAAGACAGACACAAAGGCTGCAGGCACAGATGGTCACAGGGTACAAAATCCCACCAGTGGCAAAAAGGTGAATCTCGCTGGCGAAATCTCGTGACATGATCATTCCCGCTCCCACACCACTGACATAATGAGGAAGATCAGGAATCTCATTTAAATACATTTAAATCTCATTAGCTGGGTTCACTGCTGGATCCTGCCCACCCCCCCACCCCCCCCCCCCCCCCCCGCCCCGCCCTGCCCAACATTGAGATTTACAACCCTTGTTGACATTACATCACGTTGCCCAAGTTTACAACAGGTCTGTAGCAACGTGAACCCATCAAAGCGACCGTGCCAGGGAACACAGTTAACTACAGCCATCAGAGGGGAAAGAGACAAGCCTGGGCATGTACCCTGGCTCTGCGTCCTGACATTGCCAAGAAGCTATACCAAAGAGAGAGGCTAAGGTGCTGAAAAGCAGTGCCAGGGCCAAGGGGTTTCCTCTGGGGACCTCAATGGGTGAACTGGGTTCCCTGTGTTCATGAAGAGGGTTGTTCCCTATGTCCTCATGTTGTGTGTGTGGGGGGGGGGTAGTTGGGGGGTAGTTGGGGGGGGGGGGAAGTGGGGGGTGTTCCCCATGACTTCATCTGGGGGGGGGTTGGGAGGTGTTCCCCATGTAATGTGAGGGTGCTGCCCTGTGTCCATGGGGAGGTTCCCCATGTCCATGAGTGAGGGGGGGTTCCCCATATCTGTGGGATGGGTCCCCTTGTCTGTGAGGTAGGGGTTCCCCTTGTCTGTAATGGGGGGGGCGGTCCCATGTCCACATGGAGGTGGTTCCCCCTGTCCTTAGAAGGGGTTCCTCATGTCCGTGGGGGAGGGGGAGGGAGGCGATTTCCCATGTCTGTGGGTGTGGGAGGTGTTCTCCATGTCCGTGGGTGAGGGGCGCCCTCTGTCTGTGGGGGGTTCCCCATGTCTGTGGGATGGGGGGGCTTTCTCTTTGTCCATGTTGGGGGGTGGTTCCCCATGCCCGTGGGGGAGGGGCTCCCCATGTGCATCATGAAGGGAGGGGTGCTTGTGCCTTTGGGGGTGTTCCCTGCATTTGTGGTGCAGGGTTTCCTGTGGGGGGATTCCCCGTGTCCATGAGTGGGTTTTTAGTGCTGGAGACCTGGGCACCCTAAACACTGGAAAGCTGGCGTTGCCAGCGGAGCTAGTTCTTTCAGCAGTTCGTTATCTAAGTGCTGGAAAATATGGTGAGAAAAGTCAGCTGTACAGTGAGTTGTACATAATTTTTCTCACCTGAACCAGCACTTAGAAAAAGAACAGAAAATTCTACCCAAAATGTTTGTTCAACATTCCTGCCAGTTCCTTTTTTCCCCATTATTAATTCCTGTGACTCACTCTCTAAAGGTCCCGCGTACATTTTAATTACTCTCTATTTTTAATTACTTGCAGCAACTCTACCTATTTTTATATTTCTAGATAACTTTCTCTTGTACACCAATTTCTCCCTCTTTATTACTTTTTTAGTCATTTCCTGCTGGTTCCTCCAAACTTCTGACCTGGGTTCAATTCTGGCCTTGGATGATTGTGTGGAGGCTGCAAGCTCTCCTCATGTCTGAGCAGGTTTCCTCTGGGTGCTCCAGTTTCCTCCCACACTCCAAAGATGTGCAGATTAGGTGGTTGGACATGCTAAATTGCCCTTAGTGTCCAAAGATGTGTGGGTTAGGTGGATTAGCCATGGTAAATGAGTGGGTTTATGGGGTAGGTGGCAGGGAAGGCCTGGGTGGGATACTCTTTCAGAGAGTTGGTGCAGACTCGATAGGCTGAATGGCCTCTTTTGCACTGTAGAGTTCTAGGGTTCTAACGCCATTTCCAATTCTTGGAGCTGCTTCTCTCTTCCTTTCTCTAAGCGTCTTGTTATGAAAACCTCGAAGGCCACGGGGGACCATCAATAGATCTACCTTAATGGATTATGAGCTGTCTTATTGAGCAAGTGGAGGCTCGCCCAATAGGAAGCAGGCAGCGGGGTTTTCAAGCCTGTAACTTTATCCAGACTAGAATTTTGGGCCTGGGGTGAAGACTACCTGACTGTAAGTCAAGGGAGTGGCCTTTTCCTTTGGTGCATAATAAAAGGTGTTGGTAACAGGAAACTGGTGTGTGACTGAACATTTCTTTCCTCCATCTCTCCTTCCGGACAACCCCTGAAAGTCAAGAATTCTCCGGTAAGAAAACCATTATACCTCTTTTTAGGAAACTCAAGCCCACTGGAGAAGACTAGGCCCAATACAATTTAAAGTTTATTTATTATTGTCACAAGTGAGCTTACATTAACACTGCAATGAAGTTATTGTGAAAGTCTCCTAGTCGCCAAACTCCAGCATCTGTTCAGGTACACAGAGGGAAAATTTATCATGGCCAATGCACCTAGCCAGCACGTCTTTTGGACTGTGGGAGGAAACCGGAGCTCCCAGAGGAAACCCATGCAGACTTCACACGGGCAGTGACCCAAGCTGGGAATCGAACCCGGGTTCCTGGTGCTGTGAGGCAACAGTGCTAACTACTGTGTCACCGTGCCCCCACTCTTAATGGAATGTTGCGGGACAGTTTGGTATGTGGCATAAATGACCTAACCATCCCAAAGCAACTATTGGCTGAACCCAATTTGGATTTTTAAAAAGCCATTGAAATAGCGTTGTTACTTGAGAATGCAGAAAAAGGGGCTCAGGAGCTACAAGGGGCAGCAGGCAACAATGTCCTCCAACTAGGGCGAGGGGCCTCAAGCAACCAGTCCTCAATGGAGAACGCTTGTGTCACTCAGGTGTTAAAGGGCCCCTTTCGATATAAGGTCATCACCAGATAGTTAAGCAAACACAGTGATGACCTCAATAGTATTAGAGAACATAGTCTATAAAGGTGCAATTGGTAGATGACGGATTGCTGCAAGCGCTCTCAAAGGACACAATCATGGCGATGTTTCAGGAACAGGAAAATGCGTGCTGCCTAGGAAGAAAGCTGAGGCTGGTACCAAAGTGTAGCATGCAGATAACCCCTCTTCCAGAGACATCGACATTACAACTGAATCATATTGTAATAATGAAAGTAGCCCCAGTAGTGGTGGAATTACCAATTAATGGTCATCCCTTGAAGATGGAGGTGGACATAGGAGCTGCAGCCTCCATTATCAGACAACAGACTTAAAAACATCTCCAATTGAGGATCCAACTCCTGAGATTGGAAGATACGAAGACCAGGCTAGGCCTACACAGAGGAACCTTTACAAATAAAAGGTTCCACAGTGGCCCAATGATGTATAGACAGCAATCAGCTTGTCTTCCACTCATTGTTTTACGGGGCCCATGGACCAAGCCTTATGGGGAGAGATTAACTTCAGCAGATTCAGCTCAACTGGTTGGAGATCTTCATGCTAGGTATGTGGGGACCGTACAATGTTATCAGTGGATAGCCTGGAGGTTTTCAGGAAGGCCTGTGGAAAATAGAAGGAGCCAAGGTCAAGAGCTACATTGATCCCAGCCCACACCTTGGTACTCCAGAGCCAGGCTGGGAGGGGGTGGGGGGGGCGGTCTGCAGGTGTCCGGTCCTTGAGGGGAGGGTGCTAGAAGAGGGGCTCTGAGGAACATTAGTAAGGCCATTAAAAAAAGTAAAGCAGGCACTGGGTTTTTTTTGTAGAGGGATAGAATCGTAAAGTGCTATGCTAAATCTGAGTTGGACATTGGTTAGGTCACACTTGGAATATATGTTCAGTTCTAGTTGCCATATTATAAAAAGGATGTAGAGGTACTGGAGAGGGTGCAAGGAAAATACTAGAAATGCATGGGTACACATGTCAGCAAAGGATTGACAGGTTGGGTCTCTTCTCCTTTGAAAAAGGCCGATGGGTGAGCTCATAGAGAGCTATAAAATTGTGAAAGGTTTTGACAGAGTGGATACAGAGAGAAAGTTTCCTGTTCGGGGAAGGCTATAACTGGAGGCCTTCAATAAAAGATAGTCACCAAGAAATCCAATAGGGAAATCAGAAGAAACTTCTTTACCCAAAGAGTGGTGAGAATGTGGAATAATTGAAGTGAATAGTGCATTTAAAGGTCAATTGGACAGGTATATGAGGGTGAAGGGTTAGAATGGTAGATTGAGTGGAACATAAACACTGGTATGAACTGGTTAGGCTGAATGGCCTGTTTCTCTGCCGTACACCCTTTATAATCCCATATAACCTCTGAAGTTCCCTTCTTTTGCTCATGTTTGGACTAAAGTTATAATGAAGTCTGGAGCTGAATGTTCCTGCCAGACCCCAAACTGAGCACCAGCGAGGCAGGTATAAGTAAATAAACCTTGATTTCATTGTAAAGGACACCTTCCATCACTTTGCCGATGATTGAGGGTGGACTGACGGAGACAGATTGGATTTGTCCTGTTTCTGTGGACCGGACATTACTTGGCAATTTGCCACCTTGTTGGAGATCTGCCAGTGTTGTAGCTGTACTGAGAATGCTGGCTAGGGGTGTGCCTAGTCCTGGAGCACAAGTCTTTAGCAATACAGCTGGGATCTAGTCAGGGTCAATTACCTTTGTAGTATCGTGTTTAGAAGAAAGAAGCAGCAAAGTAGTTATAGTGAGAGACAATTTTCTGTTACCCCGAAGACTATTACTGAGGATGGAGGAGTGTACAATAAAAATGCTCTATAGCTGAAAACAGGAACAGTAAGATAAGCAAGAACTGTAAACGTGTCCCTGTAAACGTGTATGGCTCAGTTGCCTGTGTTAAGTGCATGTGTTTGTGTGAAATGAGAATGATCAGATCAGTAAGGCTTGGGGCCTTTGTTCTATGTTTTCAGATGTGAATGCAGATTGCAGGCACCATGGTGTCTTTCATATGGAGTCAGGTGGACGCTACCAACTGGACTTCATGGCTGCAGCAGAGCTGTGCCAGTCCCTTGGGAGCACCCTAGCAACACTGGAACAATTGAAGAGGGCCCAG
The DNA here is from genome assembly GCF_964213995.1 of Mustelus asterias. Taxonomy (NCBI): domain Eukaryota; kingdom Metazoa; phylum Chordata; class Chondrichthyes; order Carcharhiniformes; family Triakidae; genus Mustelus; species Mustelus asterias. The sequence continues at coordinate 77,729,166 of NC_135809.1, forward strand.
GAAGCAGGCTATGAAACCTGCAGGTAAGGACCTTTCAGGATGAAAGCCCCCCCTCTTCATCTGAAGTGGGATGGTTAGTTCAGATCCACAGAGCGGAATAGTTTGTCTACCCCCTGGTGGCTGAGAAAGACACTGCCACCAATTAAATGTTCACATAAAATGAAAAAGAAAAATATATTTCCAGAGCAATGTAGGAGGCTTTTGGCCAAATCACGATATGGTGCATCAACCTCGGGGGGATTCATCAGCAGAATATTCTAGAAGTTGGTTTTTATATCTTCCCCTCTCGGTGTGAGAAATGTCATTACCCCTCCCACTGTTGGTTGTTTCATCCAGTCAGACAAATACAAACTAACTTTTGTCAGGAGCCCTTTATATGAAGGATTAAAAAAAAGAGGGATCTCCCCCCTCCATTACTAGTCACTAGGCCCCACCCTTTCAAACTGGGGATTCATTCCCCATCAGGTTTCTTTTTAAAAGGGACCTTCCCCTCCCAAACCGGAATTCTTTTTAAAGAGGTTGCATTTCCTTACATCTCCTTTCCAATCAGGATTCCATTTCATTGGGTAAAAAGTTATCTCCCCATTTGAGCTCACTTTGGGCAGTAGAAGGGGGAGAATTCTTTTGCTGATTTCCTCTGGTTCTGAGCTGTTTATAGCTAAAACCAACCAAGTGAAAAAGGAATTTCCAAAGTCTGGCTGGAAGTAGAACAGTTGAGACCTCTTTGATAAGTTCCAAGCACGCCAGGAGCATAGCAAAAGGATGAAGAAGTACTGGAAGTGAAAGGGAGAGAGTTTTCAGGCTGGTTCTGGGCAATGGCAGATGATTCACAGACTCAGATCAAGGTTAACACTGTCTTCATTGACATCATCATCAGCTAGTCATAGTTCCAAAGGACCATAGGCATTCTCTCCTCATTAGAGAGAAAACATTTTGGCAACTCGCAGCTTGAAATGCACCCTCCACAAGTGCAGAGCAAAGTAAAGAGGCAAGGCTTGCACGAAATACCACAGTCGAGACACAGGTTTGAACGCAGACTGGTGGAGACTTCAAGCATTTTGGTTTCACAAATATAGTATTTTTTTATTCATTCGTGGGACATGGGTGTTGCTGGCTGGACCAGCATTTATTGCCCATCCCTAATTGCCCTTGAAACTGAGTGGCTTGCTAGGCCATTTCGGAGGGCAGTTGAAAGTCAACCACACTGTGTGGCTCTGGAGTCACATGTAGGCCAGACCAGGTAAGGACAGCAGATTTCATTCCCTGAAGGATATTAGTGAATCAGATGAGTTTTCCGACAATCGACAATGGCTTTGTGGTCATCAATCGATTCTCAATTCCAGATATTTTTTATTGAATTCAAATTCCACCATCTGCCATGGTGGGATTCGAAGCTGGGTCCCCCCCAGAACAATAGCTGAATTTCTGGATTAATAGTCTAGTGCCATCGCCTCCCCTGCTCTCAATCATGCTCTGTGCTCTGTTCTGCATTGCTCCACAGATACGGGTGGATCCAGGGTCCTCTGATTGCCATTCCTCGAGTATATGCACACCCCCATTGTGCCCAAAACAATTCCGGGGTCTACACAAGTTACAAACCAGAGACCAAAAAGTTTGATGTTTTCTGCTTCAATGCGACAGGTGTGTGACATTTCTATCCACAACTGATAAATAAATCTATCCTAATGGGAAATTCCCTATTTATAAAGGGATCTGATGGGAACCTTCCTCATCTTAAAGGGATCTGATTGGGAGACTACCTCTTTTTGAATGAGCCCTGGACAAGATGGTAGAGTTCAAGGACTGTTATGTTTTGTGGGGGAATGCTATTCTCACTGACAGTTTCATGCCATCACAGGCAGGCCATGTATTTACTGATAGGGAAGTGGGGATCTGGATCTGGTGTGTGATGGATGGCTTATGCCAATCTTTGTCTCGAGACCATATCATTGGCAGAAACCTGGAAGTTAATCGAATAGTTGCCTCTGTTTCGAATATTATTGCATGTTTCTGCCTTTTGTGTGTCTGTGTGTCTGTGTGTGTGTGTAGGTATGTATGTGCGTATGTAGGTGGGTGTATGTGTGTCTGTATGTATGGGGAAGTATGTGTGTAGTTATGTGTATATGTAGGCGGATGTGTGTGTGCGTGTAGGTGTATGTGTGTGTATCTGTGTCTGTGTGTGTATGTGAGGACGTGTGTGTGTATGTGGGGATGTGTGTATGTGGGAATGTGTGTGTGTATATGTGTGCATGTAGGTGAATGTGTGTGTGTCCATGTGTATGTAGGTGTGTGTAGGTGTGTATATATGTAGGTGAATGTGTGTGTGTGTGTACATGCGTATGTAGGTATATGTGTGTATAGGTGTGTGTGTCTGTGTCAATGTCTGTGTATGTGGGGAGGTGTGTGTGTGTCTGTGTCTGTGAATATGTGTGTGTATGTGGGGAGGTGTGTGTGCGTCTGTGTCTGTGAATATGTGTGCGTATGTGGAGAGTTGTGTGTGTGTGTGTGTATGTGGGGATCTGTGTCTGTGTGTGTGTGTGTGTACGTGGGAGTGGGTGGGATATATGTGTGTGTGTGTGAGTTGTGTATATGTGGGTGTGTGAGTGTGTGTGAATGTGCGTGGGTGGGTGTGGGTGTGTGCGTGTCTGGGTGTGTGTACGTGGGAGTGGGTGGATATGTGTGCGTGTGAGTTGTGTGTATGTGGGTGTGTGAGTGTGTGCGCATGTGCATGGGTGGGTGTGGGTGTGTGAGTGTGTGTGCATGTGCGTAGGTGTGTGTGAGTTGTGTGTATGTGGGTGTGTGAGTGTGTGCGCATGTGCATGGGTGGGTGGGGTGTGTGAGTGTGTGTGCATGTGCGTAGGTGTGTGTGTGTGTGAGTTGTGTGTATGTGGGTGTGTGTGCATGTGCGTGAGTGGGTGTGGCTGTGTGTGTGTGAGTGTGTGTGTATGTGGGTGTGTGAGTGTGTGTGCATGTGCGTGGGTGGGTGTGGGTGTGTGTGTGTATGTGTGTGTGAGTCATGTGTATGTGGGTGTGTGTGCATGTGCGTGAGTGGGTGTGGCTGTGTGTGTGTGAGTGTGTGTGTATGTGGGTGTGTGAGTGTGTGTGCATGTGCGTGGGTGGGTGTGGGTGTGTGTGTGTATGTGTGTGTGAGTCATGTGTATGTGGGTGTGTGAGTGTGTGTGCATGTGCACAGGTGGGTGTGGGTGTGTGTGTGCATGTGTGTGTGGGTTGTGTGTATGTGGGTGTGTGAATGTGTGTGCATGTGCACGGGTGGGTGTGGGTGTGTGTATGTGGGTGTGAGTTGTGTGTATGTGGGTGTGTGAATGTGTGTGCATGTGCGTTCATGTACATGTGTGACAGATTATATGGATGTGCCTTTGCATGTGTTTGTCCCCACGTGCATATGTCCATAACTGTTCTTGAGTGGGTGCGCATGGTTATTTTCAAATATTATTAATTGATTGATGTTTTTTCTAACATTCAGAATATGAAAATTGTGGTTCTCAGATTTCATCATCAACACCGTCTCCTGCTGAGCCAGCAATGACAAGAGCCAACAGCATCTCCAACACCTCAGGGGAACATATAACCAGCAGTGTGCAGATTACCAGAGGTACTTCTTCAGTTCACTGTTCCTATCTCAGCTTTTCCTCAATTCAATGTACCTGTAACTGTGCCTGTTTTCATAGCAATCCGTCCTCAATTAGAAAGCAAGACAGCAGTAGATTACTGGAAATTTAATTTGGATCATAGAATTTCTTGCAATATTCTAATACATCGAATGACTGAATATACATTCAGACTGATGTAAATTGTACAAGAACACATCAAAAAGAATCACATTGATGAACAGTGTGTGAACAGAAAAGTTCACCATAGACTCACATTGCTGCAAAGTGTGTGAAAAAGTAACAGTAACTTTAGACTCACATTGATGTACAGAGTGTGAAACAGTAATGTTCATGAAAGAGTCACTTTGAAGTACAATGTGTGAAACAGTATTGTTCACTATAGACTCACATTGGTATATAGTGTGGGAAACAGAAAAGTTCACCATAGACTCAAATTGCTGTACAATGTGCAAAAAGGTAACAGTCACGATAGACTCACATTGATGTACAGTGTGTGAAACAGTAATGTTCACTTTAGACTCACATTGATGTACAGTGTGTGAAACAGTAATGTTCACGATAGACTCACACTGATGTTCAGTGTGTGAAACAGTAATGGTCACTATAGACTCACATTGATGTACAGTGTGTGAAACAGTAATGTTCACGATAGACTCACACTGATGTTCAGTGTGTGAAACAGTAATGGTCACTATAGACTCACATTGATGTACAGTGTGTGAAACAGTAATGTTCACGATAGACTCACACTGATGTTCAGTGTGTGAAACAGTAATGGTCACTATAGACTCACATTGATGTACAGTGTGCAAAACGTGTGAAACAGTAACAGTCTCTTTAGACTCATATTGATGTACAGTGTGTGAAACAGTAATGTTCACCATCGATTCACATTGATGTACAGTGTGTGAAACAGTAATGTTCACTATCGACTCACATTCATGTACAGTGTGTGAAACAGTAATGTTCACTATAGACTCACATTGATATACAGTGTGTGAAACAGAAATGTTCACCATAGACTCACATTGATGTACAATGTGTGAAACAGTAACAGTCACTTTAGACTCACATTGATGTACAGTGTGTGAACAGAAAAGTTCACCATCGACTCACATTGCTGCAAAGTGTGTAAAACAGTAATGTTCACTATAGACTCACATTGATGTACAGTGTGTGAAACAGTAATGTTCACTATAGACTCACATTGATGTACAGTGTGTGAAACAGTAATGTTCACTATAGACTAACATTGGTGTACAGTGTGTGAAACAGTAATGTTCACTATAGACTAACATTGGTGTACAGTGTGTGAAACAGTAATGTTCACTTCAGACTCACATTGATGTACAGTGTGTGAAACAGTAATGTTCACTTTAGACTCACATTGATGTACAGTGTGTGAAACAGTAATGTTCACTTTAGACTCACATTAATGTACAGTGTGTGAAACAGTAATGTTCACTTTAGACTCACATTGATGTACAGTGTGTGAAACAGTAATGTTCATGATAGACTCACATTGATGTACAGTGTGTGAAACAGTAATGTTCATGATAGACTCACATTGATGTACAGTGTGTGAAACAGTAATGTTCACTTTAGACTCACATTGATGTACAGTGTGTGAAACAGTAATGTTCACGATAGACTCACATTGATGTACAGTGTGTGAAACAGTAATGTTCACTTTAGACTCACATTGATGTACAGTGTGTGAAACAGTAATGTTCATGATAGACTCACATTGATGTACAGTGTGTGAAACAGTAATGTTCACTTTAGACTCACATTGATGTACAGTGTGTGAAACAGTAATGTTCACGATAGACTCACATTGATGTACAGTGTGTGAAACAGTAATGTTCACTTTAGACTCACATTGATGTACAGTGTGTGAAACAGTAATGTTCACTTTAGACTCACATTGATGTACAGTGTGTGAAACAGTAATGTTCATGATAGACTCACATTGATGTACAGTGTGTGAAACAGTAATGTTCAATTTAGACTCAGATTGATGTACAGTGTGTGAAACAGTAATGTTCACGATAGACTCACATTGATGTACAGTGTGTGAAACAGTAATGTTCACTATAGACTAACATTGGTGTACAGTGTGTGAAACAGTAATGTTCACTATAGACTAACATTGGTGTACAGTGTGTGAAACAGTAATGTTCACGATAGACTCACATTGATGTACAGTGTGCGAAACAGTAACAGTCACTTTAGACTCACATTGATGTACAGTGTGTGAAACAGTAATGTTCACTATAGACTCACATTGATGTACAGTGTGTGAAACAGTAATGTTCACTATAGACTCACTTTGATGTACAGTGTGTGAAACAGTAAAGTTCACTATAGACTCACATTGATGTACAGTGTGTGAAACAGTAATGTTCACTATAGACTCACACTGATGTACAGTGTGTGAAACAGTAATGTTCACCATATACTCACATTGATGTACAGTGTGTGAAATTGTAATGTTCACCATATACTCACTTTGATGTGCAGTGTGTGAAACAGTAATGTTCACTATAGACTCACATTGATGTACAGTGTGTGAAATTGTAATGTTCACCAGATACTCACTTTGATGTACAGTGTGTGAAACAGTAATGTTCACTATAGACTCACATTGATGTACAGTGTGTGAAACAGTAATGTTCACTATAGACTCACATTGATGTGCAGTGTGTGAAACAGTAATATTCACTATAGACTCACATTGATGTACAGTGTGTGAAACAGTAATGTTCACTAGAGACTCACATTGATGTACAGTGTGTGAAACAGTAATATTCACTAGAGACTCACATTGATGTACAGTGTGTGAAACAGTAATATTCACTATAGACTCACATTGATGTACAGTGTGTGAAACAGTAATGTTCACTAGAGACTCACATTGATGTACAGTGTGTGAAACAGTAATGTTCACTAGAGACTCACATTGATGTGCAGTGTGTGAAACAGTAATATTCACTATAGACTCACATTGATGTACAGTGTGTGAAACAGAAATGTTCACTATAGACTCACATTGATGTGCAGTGTGTGAAACAGTAATATTCACTATAGACTCACATTGATGTACAGTGTGTGAAACAGTAATGTTCACTAGAGACTCACATTGATGTACAGTGTGTGAAACAGTAATGTTCACTATAGACTCACATTGATGTACAGTGTGTGAAACAGTAATGTTCACTATAGACTCACATTGATGTACAGTGTGTGAAACAGTAATGTTCACTATAGACTCACATTGATGCACAGTGTGTGAACAGTAATGTTCACTACAGAGTCACATTGATGTACAGTGTGTGAACAGAAAAGTTCACCATAGAAACATATTGCTGCAAAGTGTGTGAAACAGTAATGTTCACGATAGACTCACACTGATGTTCAGTGTGTGAAACAGTAATGGTCACTATAGACTCACATTGATGTACAGTGTGCAAAACGTGTGAAACAGTAACAGTCTCTTTAGACTCATATTGATGTACAGTGTGTGAAACAGTAATGTTCACCATCGATTCACATTGATGTACAGTGTGTGAAACAGTAATGTTCACTATCGACTCACATTCATGTACAGTGTGTGAAACAGTAATGTTCACCATAGACTCACATTGATATACAGTGTGTGAAACAGAAATGTTCACTATAGACTCACATTGATGTACAATGTGTGAAACAGTAACAGTCACTTTAGACTCACATTGATGTACAGTGTGTGAACAGAAAAGTTCACCATCGACTCACATTGCTGCAAAGTGTGTGAAACAGTAATGTTCACTATAGACTCACATTGATGTACAGTGTGTGAAACAGTAATGTTCACTATAGACTAACATTGGTGTACAGTGTGTGAAACAGTAATGTTCACTATAGACTAACATTGGTGTACAGTGTGTGAAACAGTAATGTTCACTTTAGACTCACATTGATGTACAGTGTGTGAAACAGTAATGTTCACTTTAGACTCACATTGATGTACAGTGTGTGAAACAGTAATGTTCACTTTAGACTCACATTGATGTACAGTGTGTGAAACAGTAATGTTCACGATAGACTCACATTGATGTACAGTGTGTGAAACAGTAATGTTCACTTTAGACTCACATTGATGTACAGTGTGTGAAACAGTAATGTTCACTTTAGACTCACATTGATGTACAGTGTGTGAAACAGTAATGTTCACTTTAGACTCACATTGATGTACAGTGTGTGAAACAGTAATGTTCATGATAGACTCACATTGATGTACAGTGTGTGAAACAGTAATGTTCACTTTAGACTCACATTGATGTACAGTGTGTGAAACAGTAATGTTCACGATAGACTCACATTGATGTACAGTGTGTGAAACAGTAATGTTCACTATCGACTAACATTGGTGTACAGTGTGTGAAACAGTAATGTTCACTATAGACTAACATTGGTGTACAGTGTGTGAAACAGTAATGTTCATGATAGACTCACTTTGATGTACAGTGTGTGAAACAGTAACGGTCACTTTAGACTCACATTGATGTACAGTGTGTGAAACAGTAATGTTCACTATAGACTCACATTGATGTACAGTGTGTGAAACAGTAATGTTCACTATAGACTCACTTTGATGTACAGTGTGTGAAACAGTAAAGTTCACTATAGACTCACATTGATGTACAGTGTGTGAAACAGTAATGTTCACTATAGACTCACACTGATGTACAGTGTGTGAAACAGTAATGTTCACCATATACTCACATTGATGTACTGTGTGTGAAATTGTAATGTTCACCATATACTCACTTTGATGTGCAGTGTGTGAAACAGTAATGTTCACTATAGACTCACATTGATGTACAGTGTGTGAAATTGTAATGTTCACCAGATACTCACTTTGATGTACAGTGTGTGAAACAGTAATGTTCACTTTAGACTCACATTGATGTACAGTGTGTGAAACAGTAATGTTCACTATAGACTCACATTGATGTGCAGTGTGTGAAACAGTAATATTCACTATAGACTCACATTGATGTACAGTGTGTGAAACAGTAATGTTCACTATAGACTCACATTGATGTGCAGTGTGTGAAACAGTAATATTCACTATAGACTCACATTGATGTACAGTGTGTGAAACAGTAATGTTCACTATAGACTCACATTGATGTGCAGTGTGTGAAACAGTAATATTCACTATAGACTCACATTGATGTACAGTGTGTGAAACAGTAATGTTCACTAGAGACTCACATTGATGTACAGTGTGTGAAACAGTAATATTCACTAGAGACTCACATTGATGTACAGTGTGTGAAACAGTAATATTCACTATAGACTCACATTGATGTACAGTGTGTGAAACAGTAATGTTCACTAGAGACTCACATTGATGTACAGTGTGTGAAACAGTAATGTTCACTAGAGACTCACATTGATGTGCAGTGTGTGAAACAGTAATATTCACTATAGACTCACATTGATGTACAGTGTGTGAAACAGAAATGTTCACTATAGACTCACATTGATGTGCAGTGTGTGAAACAGTAATATTCACTATAGACTCACATTGGTGTACAGTGTGTGAAACAGTAATGTTCACTAGAGACTCACATTGATGTACAGTGTGTGAAACAGTAATGTTCACTATAGACTCACATTGATGTACAGTGTGTGAAACAGTAAAGTTCACTATAGACTCACATTGATGTACAGTGTGTGAAACAGTAATGTTCACTATAGACTCACATTGATGCACAGTGTGTGAACAGTAATGTTCACTACAGAGTCACATTGATGTACAGTGTGTGAACAGAAAAGTTCACCATAGAAACATATTGCTGCAAAGTGTGTGAAACAGTAATGTTCACTATAGGCTCACATTGGTGTACAGTGTGTGAAACAGTAATATTCGCTTTGGACTAACATTGATGTTCAGTGTGAGAAACAGAAATGTTCACTATAGACTCACATTGATGTACAGTGTGTGAAAACAGTAATGTTCACTATAGGCTCACATTGGTGCACAGTGTGTGAAACAGTAATATTCACTATCGACTCACATTGATGTACAGTGTGTGAAATTGTAATGTTCACCAGATACTCACTTTGATGTACAGTGTGTGAAACAGTAATGTTCACTATAGACTCACATTGATGTACAGTGTGTGAAACAGTAATGTTCACTATAGACTCACATTGATGTGCAGTGTGTGAAACAGTAATATTCACTATAGACTCACATTGATGTACAGTGTGTGAAACAGTAATGTTCACTAGAGACTCACATTGATGTACAGTGTGTGAAACAGTAATATTCACTAGAGACTCACATTGATGTACAGTGTGTGAAACAGTAATATTCACTATAGACTCACATTGATGTACAGTGTGTGAAACAGTAATGTTCACTAGAGACTCACATTGATGTACAGTGTGTGAAACAGTAATGTTCACGAGAGACTCACATTGATGTGCAGTGTGTGAAACAGTAATATTCACTATAGACTCACATTGATGTACAGTGTGTGAAACAGAAATGTTCACTATAGACTCACATTGATGTGCAGTGTGTGAAACAGTAATATTCACTATAGACTCACATTGATGTACAGTGTGTGAAACAGTAATGTTCACTAGAGACTCACATTGATGTACAGTGTGTGAAACAGTAATGTTCACTATAGACTCACATTGATGTACAGTGTGTGAAACAGTAATGTTCACTATAGACTCACATTGATGTACAGTGTGTGAAACAGTAATGTTCACTATAGACTCACATTGATGCACAGTGTGTGAACAGTAATGTTCACTACAGAGTCACATTGATGTACAGTGTGTGAACAGAAAAGTTCACCATAGAAACATATTGCTGCAAAGTGTGTGAAACAGTAATGTTCACGATAGACTCACACTGATGTTCAGTGTGTGAAACAGTAATGGTCACTATAGACTCACATTGATGTACAGTGTGCAAAACGTGTGAAACAGTAACAGTCTCTTTAGACTCATATTGATGTACAGTGTGTGAAACAGTAATGTTCACCATCGATTCACATTGATGTACAGTGTGTGAAACAGTAATGTTCACTATCGACTCACATTCATGTACAGTGTGTGAAACAGTAATGTTCACCATAGACTCACATTGATATACAGTGTGTGAAACAGAAATGTTCACTATAGACTCACATTGATGTACAATGTGTGAAACAGTAACAGTCACTTTAGACTCACATTGATGTACAGTGTGTGAACAGAAAAGTTCACCATCGACTCACATTGCTGCAAAGTGTGTGAAACAGTAATGTTCACTATAGACTCACATTGATGTACAGTGTGTGAAACAGTAATGTTCACTATAGACTAACATTGGTGTACAGTGTGTGAAACAGTAATGTTCACTATAGACTAACATTGGTGTACAGTGTGTGAAACAGTAATGTTCACTTTAGACTCACATTGATGTACAGTGTGTGAAACAGTAATGTTCACTTTAGACTCACATTGATGTACAGTGTGTGAAACAGTAATGTTCACTTTAGACTCACATTGATGTACAGTGTGTGAAACAGTAATGTTCACTTTAGACTCACATTGATGTACAGTGTGTGAAACAGTAATGTTCACGATAGACTCACATTGATGTACAGTGTGTGAAACAGTAATGTTCACTTTAGACTCACATTGATGTACAGTGTGTGAAACAGTAATGTTCACTTTAGACTCACATTGATGTACAGTGTGTGAAACAGTAATGTTCACTTTAGACTCACATTGATGTACAGTGTGTGAAACAGTAATGTTCATGATAGACTCACATTGATGTACAGTGTGTGAAACAGTAATGTTCACTTTAGACTCACATTGATGTACAGTGTGTGAAACAGTAATGTTCACGATAGACTCACATTGATGTACAGTGTGTGAAACAGTAATGTTCACTATCGACTAACATTGGTGTACAGTGTGTGAAACAGTAATGTTCACTATAGACTAACATTGGTGTACAGTGTGTGAAACAGTAATGTTCATGATAGACTCACTTTGATGTACAGTGTGTGAAACAGTAACGGTCACTTTAGACTCACATTGATGTACAGTGTGTGAAACAGTAATGTTCACTATAGACTCACATTGATGTACAGTGTGTGAAACAGTAATGTTCACTATAGACTCACTTTGATGTACAGTGTGTGAAACAGTAAAGTTCACTATAGACTCACATTGATGTACAGTGTGTGAAACAGTAATGTTCACTATAGACTCACACTGATGTACAGTGTGTGAAACAGTAATGTTCACCATATACTCACATTGATGTACTGTGTGTGAAATTGTAATGTTCACCATATACTCACTTTGATGTGCAGTGTGTGAAACAGTAATGTTCACTATAGACTCACATTGATGTACAGTGTGTGAAATTGTAATGTTCACCAGATACTCACTTTGATGTACAGTGTGTGAAACAGTAATGTTCACTTTAGACTCACATTGATGTACAGTGTGTGAAACAGTAATGTTCACTATAGACTCACATTGATGTGCAGTGTGTGAAACAGTAATATTCACTATAGACTCACATTGATGTACAGTGTGTGAAACAGTAATGTTCACTAGAGACTCACATTGATGTACAGTGTGTGAAACAGTAATATTCACTAGAGACTCACATTGATGTACAGTGTGTGAAACAGTAATATTCACTATAGACTCACATTGATGTACAGTGTGTGAAACAGTAATGTTCACTAGAGACTCACATTGATGTACAGTGTGTGAAACAGTAATGTTCACTAGAGACTCACATTGATGTGCAGTGTGTGAAACAGTAATATTCACTATAGACTCACATTGATGTACAGTGTGTGAAACAGAAATGTTCACTATAGACTCACATTGATGTGCAGTGTGTGAAACAGTAATATTCACTATAGACTCACATTGGTGTACAGTGTGTGAAACAGTAATGTTCACTAGAGACTCACATTGATGTACAGTGTGTGAAACAGTAATGTTCACTATAGACTCACATTGATGTACAGTGTGTGAAACAGTAATGTTCACTATAGACTCACATTGATGTACAGTGTGTGAAACAGTAATGTTCACTATAGACTCACATTGATGCACAGTGTGTGAACAGTAATGTTCACTACAGAGTCACATTGATGTACAGTGTGTGAACAGAAAAGTTCACCATAGAAACATATTGCTGCAAAGTGTGTGAAACAGTAATGTTCACTATAGGCTCACATTGGTGTACAGTGTGTGAAACAGTAATATTCGCTTTGGACTAACATTGATGTTCAGTGTGAGAAACAGAAATGTTCACTATAGACTCACATTGATGTACAGTGTGTGAAAACAGTAATGTTCACTATAGGCTCACATTGGTGCACAGTGTGTGAAACAGTAATATTCACTATCGACTCACATTGATGTACAGTGTGTGAAATTGTAATGTTCACCAGATACTCACTTTGATGTACAGTGTGTGAAACAGTAATGTTCACTATAGACTCACATTGATGTACAGTGTGTGAAACAGTAATGTTCACTATAGACTCACATTGATGTGCAGTGTGTGAAACAGTAATATTCACTATAGACTCACATTGATGTACAGTGTGTGAAACAGTAATGTTCACTAGAGACTCACATTGATGTACAGTGTGTGAAACAGTAATATTCACTAGAGACTCACATTGATGTACAGTGTGTGAAACAGTAATATTCACTATAGACTCACATTGATGTACAGTGTGTGAAACAGTAATGTTCACTAGAGACTCACATTGATGTACAGTGTGTGAAACAGTAATGTTCACGAGAGACTCACATTGATGTGCAGTGTGTGAAACAGTAATATTCACTATAGACTCACATTGATGTACAGTGTGTGAAACAGAAATGTTCACTATAGACTCACATTGATGTGCAGTGTGTGAAACAGTAATATTCACTATAGACTCACATTGATGTACAGTGTGTGAAACAGTAATGTTCACTAGAGACTCACATTGATGTACAGTGTGTGAAACAGTAATGTTCACTATAGACTCACATTGATGTACAGTGTGTGAAACAGTAATGTTCACTATAGACTCACATTGATGTACAGTGTGTGAAACAGTAATGTTCACTATAGACTCACATTGATGCACAGTGTGTGAACAGTAATGTTCACTACAGAGTCACATTGATGTACAGTGTGTGAACAGAAAAGTTCACCATAGAAACATATTGCTGCAAAGTGTGTGAAACAGTAATGTTCACGATAGACTCACACTGATGTTCAGTGTGTGAAACAGTAATGGTCACTATAGACTCACATTGATGTACAGTGTGCAAAACGTGTGAAACAGTAACAGTCTCTTTAGACTCATATTGATGTACAGTGTGTGAAACAGTAATGTTCACCATCGATTCACATTGATGTACAGTGTGTGAAACAGTAATGTTCACTATCGACTCACATTCATGTACAGTGTGTGAAACAGTAATGTTCACCATAGACTCACATTGATATACAGTGTGTGAAACAGAAATGTTCACTATAGACTCACATTGATGTACAATGTGTGAAACAGTAACAGTCACTTTAGACTCACATTGATGTACAGTGTGTGAACAGAAAAGTTCACCATCGACTCACATTGCTGCAAAGTGTGTGAAACAGTAATGTTCACTATAGACTCACATTGATGTACAGTGTGTGAAACAGTAATGTTCACTATAGACTAACATTGGTGTACAGTGTGTGAAACAGTAATGTTCACTATAGACTAACATTGGTGTACAGTGTGTGAAACAGTAATGTTCACTTTAGACTCACATTGATGTACAGTGTGTGAAACAGTAATGTTCACTTTAGACTCACATTGATGTACAGTGTGTGAAACAGTAATGTTCACTTTAGACTCACATTGATGTACAGTGTGTGAAACAGTAATGTTCACGATAGACTCACATTGATGTACAGTGTGTGAAACAGTAATGTTCACTTTAGACTCACATTGATGTACAGTGTGTGAAACAGTAATGTTCACTTTAGACTCACATTGATGTACAGTGTGTGAAACAGTAATGTTCACTTTAGACTCACATTGATGTACAGTGTGTGAAACAGTAATGTTCATGATAGACTCACATTGATGTACAGTGTGTGAAACAGTAATGTTCACTTTAGACTCACATTGATGTACAGTGTGTGAAACAGTAATGTTCACGATAGACTCACATTGATGTACAGTGTGTGAAACAGTAATGTTCACTATCGACTAACATTGGTGTACAGTGTGTGAAACAGTAATGTTCACTATAGACTAACATTGGTGTACAGTGTGTGAAACAGTAATGTTCATGATAGACTCACATTGATGTACAGTGTGTGAAACAGTAACGGTCACTTTAGACTCACATTGATGTACAGTGTGTGAAACAGTAATGTTCACTATAGACTCACATTGATGTACAGTGTGTGAAACAGTAATGTTCACTATAGACTCACTTTGATGTACAGTGTGTGAAACAGTAAAGTTCACTATAGACTCACATTGATGTACAGTGTGTGAAACAGTAATGTTCACTATAGACTCACACTGATGTACAGTGTGTGAAACAGTAATGTTCACCATATACTCACATTGATGTACTGTGTGTGAAATTGTAATGTTCACCATATACTCACTTTGATGTGCAGTGTGTGAAACAGTAATGTTCACTATAGACTCACATTGATGTACAGTGTGTGAAATTGTAATGTTCACCAGATACTCACTTTGATGTACAGTGTGTGAAACAGTAATGTTCACTTTAGACTCACATTGATGTACAGTGTGTGAAACAGTAATGTTCACTATAGACTCACATTGATGTGCAGTGTGTGAAACAGTAATATTCACTATAGACTCACATTGATGTACAGTGTGTGAAACAGTAATGTTCACTAGAGACTCACATTGATGTACAGTGTGTGAAACAGTAATATTCACTAGAGACTCACATTGATGTACAGTGTGTGAAACAGTAATATTCACTATAGACTCACATTGATGTACAGTGTGTGAAACAGTAATGTTCACTAGAGACTCACATTGATGTACAGTGTGTGAAACAGTAATGTTCACTAGAGACTCACATTGATGTGCAGTGTGTGAAACAGTAATATTCACTATAGACTCACATTGATGTACAGTGTGTGAAACAGAAATGTTCACTATAGACTCACATTGATGTGCAGTGTGTGAAACAGTAATATTCACTATAGACTCACATTGGTGTACAGTGTGTGAAACAGTAATGTTCACTAGAGACTCACATTGATGTACAGTGTGTGAAACAGTAATGTTCACTATAGACTCACATTGATGTACAGTGTGTGAAACAGTAATGTTCACTATAGACTCACATTGATGTACAGTGTGTGAAACAGTAATGTTCACTATAGACTCACATTGATGCACAGTGTGTGAACAGTAATGTTCACTACAGAGTCACATTGATGTACAGTGTGTGAAACAGTAATGTTCACTATAGACTCACATTGATGTACAGTGTGTGAAACAGTAATGTTCACTATAGACTCACATTGATGCACAGTGTGTGAACAGTAATGTTCACTACAGAGTCACATTGATGTACAGTGTGTGAACAGAAAAGTTCACCATAGAAACATATTGCTGCAAAGTGTGTGAAACAGTAATGTTCACTATAGGCTCACATTGGTGTACAGTGTGTGAAACAGTAATATTCGCTTTGGACTAACATTGATGTTCAGTGTGAGAAACAGAAATGTTCACTATAGACTCACATTGATGTACAGTGTGTGAAAACAGTAATGTTCACTATAGGCTCACATTGGTGCACAGTGTGTGAAACAGTAATATTCACTATCGACTCACATTGATGTACAGTGTGTGAAACAGTAACGTTCACTAGAGACTCACATTGATGTACAGTGCGTATTACAATAATGATCACTATAGACTCACATTGGCGTACAGTGTGTGAAAACAGTAATGTTCACAATAGACTCACATTGATGTACAGTGTGTGAAACAGTAATGTTCACTATAGACTCACATTGATGTACAGTATGTGAAACAGTAATGTTCACTATAGACTCACATTGATGTACAGTGTGTGAAACAGTAATGTTCACTTTAGACTCACATTGATGTACAGTGTGTGAAACAGTAATGTTCACTTTAGACTCACATTGATGTACAGTGTGTGAAACAGTAATGTTCATGATAGACTCACATTGATGTACAGTGTGTGAAACAGTAATGTTCACTTTAGACTCACATTGATGTACAGTGTGTGAAACAGTAATGTTCACGATAGACTCACATTGATGTACAGTGTGTGAAACAGTAATGTTCACTATCGACTAACATTGGTGTACAGTGTGTGAAACAGTAATGTTCACTATAGACTAACATTGGTGTACAGTGTGTGAAACAGTAATGTTCACGATAGACTCACATTGATGTACAGTGTGTGAAACAGTAACGGTCACTTTAGACTCACATTGATGTACAGTGTGTGAAACAGTAATGTTCACTATAGACTCACATTGATGTACAGTGTGTGAAACAGTAATGTTCACTATAGACTCACTTTGATGTCCAGTGTGTGAAACAGTAAAGTTCACTATAGACTCACATTGATGTACAGTGTGTGAAACAGTAATGTTCACTATAGACTCACACTGATGTACAGTGTGTGAAACAGTAATGTTCACCATATACTCACATTGATGTACTGTGTGTGAAATTGTAATGTTCACCATATACTCACTTTGATGTGCAGTGTGTGAAACAGTAATGTTCACTATAGACTCACATTGATGTACAGTGTGTGAAATTGTAATGTTCACCAGATACTCACTTTGATGTACAGTGTGTGAAACAGTAATGTTCACTATAGACTCACATTGATGTACAGTGTGTGAAACAGTAATGTTCACTATAGACTCACATTGATGTGCAGTGTGTGAAACAGTAATATTCACTATAGACTCACATTGATGTACAGTGTGTGAAACAGTAATGTTCACTAGAGACTCACATTGATGTACAGTGTGTGAAACAGTAATATTCACTAGAGACTCACATTGATGTACAGTGTGTGAAACAGTAATATTCACTATAGACTCACATTGATGTACAGTGTGTGAAACAGTAATGTTCACTAGAGACTCACATTGATGTACAGTGTGTGAAACAGTAATGTTCACCAGAGACTCACATTGATGTGCAGTGTGTGAAACAGTAATATTCACTATAGACTCACATTGATGTACAGTGTGTGAAACAGAAATGTTCACTATAGACTCACATTGATGTGCAGTGTGTGAAACAGTAATATTCACTATAGACTCACATTGATGTACAGTGTGTGAAACAGTAATGTTCACTAGAGACTCACATTGATGTACAGTGTGTGAAACAGTAATGTTCACTATAGACTCACATTGATGTACAGTGTGTGAAACAGTAATGTTCACTATAGACTCACATTGATGTACAGTGTGTGAAACAGTAATGTTCACTATAGACTCACATTGATGCACAGTGTGTGAACAGTAATGTTCACTACAGAGTCACATTGATGTACAGTGTGTGAACAGAAAAGTTCACCATAGAAACATATTGCTGCAAAGTGTGTGAAACAGTAATGTTCACTATAGGCTCACATTGGTGTACAGTGTGTGAAACAGTAATATTCGCTTTGGACTAACATTGATGTTCAGTGTGAGAAACAGAAATGTTCACTATAGACTCACATTGATGTACAGTGTGTGAAAACAGTAATGTTCACTATAGGCTCACATTGGTGTACAGTGTGTGAAACAGTAATATTCACTATCGACTCACATTGATGTACAGTGTGTGAAACAGTAACGTTCACTAGAGACTCACATTGATGTACAGTGCGTATAACAATAATGATCACTATAGACTCACATTGGTGTACAGTGTGTGAAAACAGTAATGTTCACAATAGACTCACATTGATGTACAATGTGTGAAGCAGTAACAGTCACTATAGACTCACATTGATGTACAGTGTGTGAAACAGTAATGTTCACTAGAGACTCACATTGATGTACAGTGTGTGAAACAGTAATGTTCACTATAGACTCACATTGATGCACAGTGTGTGAAAGCGTAAGTCACTTTAGACTCACAGTGATGTACAGTGTGTGAAACAGTAATGTTCACTATAGACTCACATTGATGTACAGTGTGTGAAACAGTAATATTCATTATAGACTCACATTGATGCATAGTGTGTGAACAGTAATGTTCACCATAGACACATATTGCTGCAAAGTGTGTGAAAACGTAACAGTAACTTTAGACTCACATTGATGTACAGTGTGTGAAACAGTAATGTTCACTATAGACTCACATTGATGTACAGTGTGTGAAACAGTAATGTTCACTATAGACTCACTTTTATGTACAGTGTGTGAAACAGTAATGTTCACTATAGACTCACATTGATGTACAGTGTGTGAAACAGTAATATTCATTATAGACTCAGATTGATGCATAGTGTGTGAACAGTAATGTTCACCATAGACACATATTGCTGCAAAGTGTGTGAAAACGTAACAGTAACTTTAGACTCACATTGATGTACAGTGTGTGAAACAGTAATGTTCACTATAGACTCACATTGATGTACAGTGTGTGAAACAGTAATGTTCACTATAGACTCACATTGATGTACAGTGTGTGAAACAGGAATGTTCACTATAGACTCACACTGATGTACAGTGTGTGAAACAGTAATGTTCACCATATACTCACTTTGATGTGCAGTGTGTGAAACAGTAATGTTCACTGTAGACTCACATTGATGTACAGTGTGTGAAACAGTAATGTTCACCATATACTCACTTTGATGTACAGTGTGTGAAACAGTAATGTTCACTATAGACTCACATTGATGCACAGTGTGTGAAAGCGTAAGTCACTTTAGACTCACATTGATGTACAGTGTGTGAAACAGTAATGTTCACTATAGACTCACATTGATGTACAGTGTGTGAAACAGTAATGTTCACTATAGACTCACTTTGATGTACAGTGTGTGAAACAGTAAAGTTCACTATAGACTCACATTGATGTACAGTGTGTGAAACAGTAATGTTCACTATAGACTCACATTGATGTACAGTGTGTGAAACAGTAATGTTCACTATAGACTCACATTGATGTACAGTGTGTGAAACAGGAATGTTCACTATAGACTCACACTGATGTACAGTGTGTGAAACAGTAATGTTCACCATATACTCACTTTGATGTGCAGTGTGTGAAACAGTAATGTTCACTATAGACTCACATTGATGTACAGTGTGTGAAATTGTAATGTTCACCATATACTCACTTTGATGTGCAGTGTGTGAAACAGTAATGTTCACTATAGACTCACATTGATGCACAGTGTGTGAAAGCGTAAGTCACTTTAGACTCACATTGATGTACAGTGTGTGAAACAGTAATGTTCACTATAGACTCACATTGATGTACAGTGTGTGAAACAGTAATGTTCACTATAGACTCACTTTGATGTACAGTGTGTGAAACAGTAAAGTTCACTATAGACTCACATTGATGTACAGTGTGTGAAACAGTAATGTTCATGATAGACTCACATTGATGTACAGTATGTGAAACAGTAATGTTCACCATATACTCACTTTGATGTGCAGTGTGTGAAACAGTAATGTTCACTGTAGACTCACATTGATGTACAGTGTGTGAAACAGTAATGTTCACCATATACTCACTTTGATGTACAGTGTGTGAAACAGTAATGTTCACTATAGACTCACATTGATGTACAGTGTGTGAAACAGTAATGTTCACTATAGACTCACATTGATGTACAGTGTGTGAAACAGGAATGTTCACTATAGACTCACACTGATGTACAGTGTGTGAAACAGTAATGTTCACCATATACTCACTTTGATGTGCAGTGTGTGAAACAGTAATGTTCACTGTAGACTCACATTGATGTACAGTGTGTGAAACAGTAATGTTCACCATATACTCACTTTGATGTACAGTGTGTGAAACAGTAATGTTCACTATAGACTCACATTGATGCACAGTGTGTGAAAGCGTAAGTCACTTTAGACTCACATTGATGTACAGTGTGTGAAACAGTAATGTTCACTATAGACTCACATTGATGTACAGTGTGTGAAACAGTAATGTTCACTATAGACTCACTTTGATGTACAGTGTGTGAAACAGTAAAGTTCACTATAGACTCACATTGATGTACAGTGTGTGAAACAGTAATGTTCACTATAGACTCACATTGATGTACAGTGTGTGAAACAGTAATGTTCACTATAGACTCACATTGATGTACAGTGTGTGAAACAGGAATGTTCACTATAGACTCACACTGATGTACAGTGTGTGAAACAGTAATGTTCACCATATACTCACTTTGATGTGCAGTGTGTGAAACAGTAATGTTCACTATAGACTCACATTGATGTACAGTGTGTGAAATTGTAATGTTCACCATATACTCACTTTGATGTGCAGTGTGTGAAACAGTAATGTTCACTATAGACTCACATTGATGCACAGTGTGTGAAAGCGTAAGTCACTTTAGACTCACATTGATGTACAGTGTGTGAAACAGTAATGTTCACTATAGACTCACATTGATGTACAGTGTGTGAAACAGTAATGTTCACTATAGACTCACTTTGATGTACAGTGTGTGAAACAGTAAAGTTCACTATAGACTCACATTGATGTACAGTGTGTGAAACAGTAATGTTCATGATAGACTCACATTGATGTACAGTATGTGAAACAGTAATGTTCACCATATACTCACTTTGATGTGCAGTGTGTGAAACAGTAATGTTCACTGTAGACTCACATTGATGTACAGTGTGTGAAACAGTAATGTTCACCATATACTCACTTTGATGTACAGTGTGTGAAACAGTAATGTTCACCATATACTCACTTTGATGTACAGTGTGTGAAACAGTAATGTTCACTATAGACTCACATTGATGCACAGTGTGTGAAACAGTAATGTTCAGTATAGACTCACATTGATGTACAGTGTGTGAAATTGTAATGTTCACTATAGACTCACATTGATGTACAGTGTGTGAAATTGTAATGTTCACCATATACTCACTTTGATGTGCAGTGTGTGAAACAGTAATGTTCACTATAGACTCACATTGATGTACAGTGTGTGAAATTGTAATGTTCACCATATACTCACTTTGATGTACAGTGTGTGAAACAGTAATGTTCACTATAGACTCACATTGATGTACAGTGTGTGAAACAGTAATGTTCACCATATACTCACTTTGATGTGTAGTGTGTGAAACAGTAATGTTCACTATAGACTCACATTAATGTACAGTGTGTGAAACAGTAATGTTCACCATAAACTCACTTTGATGTGCAGTGTGTGAAAAAGTAATGTTCACTACAGAGTCACATTGATGTACAGTGTGTGAACAGAAAAGTTCACCATAGAAACATATTGCTGCAAAGTGTGTGAAAAAGTAACAGTAACTTTAGACTCACATTGATGTACAGTGTGTGAAACAGTAACAGTCTCTTTCGACTCATATTGATGTACAGTGTGTGAAACAGTAACAGTCTCTATCGACTCATATTGATGTACAGTGTGTGAAACAGTAATGTTCACTACAGAGTCACATTGGTGTACAGTGTGTGAAACAGTAATGTTCACTGTAGACTCACTTTGAGGTACAGTGTGTGAAAGCGTAACAGTCACTTTAGACTCACATTGACGTACAGTGTGTGAAACAGAAATGTTCACTATAGACTCACATTGATGTACAGTGTGTGAAACAGTAAGTCTCTTTCGACTCATATTGATGTACAGTGTGTGAAACAGTAATGTTCACTACAGAGTCACATTGGTGTACAGTGTGTGAAACAGTAATGTTCACTATAGACTCACTTTGAGGTACAGTGTGTGAAAGCGTAACAGTCACTTTAGACTCACATTGATGTACAGTTTGTGAAACAGTAATGTTCACTATAGACTCACATTGATGTGCAGTGTGTGAAACAGTAATATTCACTATAGACTCACATTGATGTACAGTGTGTGAAACAGTAATGTTCACTAGAGACTCACATTGATGTACAGTGTGTGAAACAGTAATGTTCACTATAGACTCACATTGATGTGCAGTGTGTGAAACAGTAATGTTCACCATATACTCACTTTGATGTGCAGTGTGTGAAACAGTAATGTTCACTGTAGACTCACATTGATGTACAGTGTGTGAAACAGTAATGTTCACCATATACTCACTTTGATGTACAGTGTGTGAAACAGTAATGTTCACTATAGACTCACATTGATGCACAGTGTGTGAAACAGTAATGTTCACTATAGACTCACATTGATGTACAGTGTGTGAAATTGTAATGTTCACCATATACTCACTTTGATGTGCAGTGTGTGAAACAGTAATGTTCACTATAGACTCACATTGATGCACAGTGTGTGAAAGCGTAAGTCACTTTAGACTCACATTGATGTACAGTGTGTGAAACAGTAATGATCACTATAGACTCACATTGATGTACAGTGTGTGAAACAGTAATGTTCACTCTAGACTCACATTGATGTACAGTATGTGAAACAGTAATGTTCACTATAGACTCACATTGATGTACAGTGTGTGAAACAGTAATGTTCACTATAGACTCACATCGATGTACAATGTGTGAAACAGTAATGTTCACTATAGACACATTGATGTACAGTGCGTATAACAATAATGATCACTATAGACTCACATTGATGTACAGTGTGTGAAAACAGTAATGTTCACTATAGGCTCACATTGGTGTACAGTGTGTGAAACAGTAATGTTCACGATAGACTCACATTGATGTACAGTGTGTAAAACAGTAATGTTCACTATAGACTCACATTGATGTACAGTGTGTGAAACAGTAATGTTCACGATAAACTCACATTGATGTACAGTGTGTAAAACAGTAATGTTCACTATAGACTCACATTGATGTACAGTGTGTGAAACAGTAATGTTCACTATAGACTCACATTGATGTACAGTGTGTGAAACAATAATGTTCACTACAGAGTCACATTGGTGTACAGTGTGTGAAACCGTAATGTTCACTACAGAGTCACATTGATGTACAGTGTGTGAAACAGTAATGTTCACTAGAGACTCACATTGATATACAGTGTGTGAAAGCTAACAGTCACTTTAGACTCACATTGATGTACAGTGTGTGAAATAGTAATGTTCACTATCGACTCACATTGATGTACAGAGTGTGAAACAGTAATATTCGCTTTGGACTAACATTGATGTTCAGTGTGAGAAACAGAAATGTTCACTATAGACTCACATTGATGTACAGTCTGTGAAACAGTAATATTCACTATAGACCCACATTGATGTACAGTGTGTGAAACAGTAACGTTCACTAGAGACTCACATTGATGTACAGTGTGTGAAACAGTAATGTTCACTATAGACTCACATTGATGTACATTGTGTGAAACAGTAATGTTCACTATAGACTCACATTGATGTACAGTGTGTGAAACAGTAATCTTCACGATAGACTCACATTGATGTACAATGTGTGAAACAGTAATGTTCACTATAGACTCACATTGATGTACAGTGCGTATAACAATAATGATCACTATAGACTCACATTGATGTACAGTGTGTGAAAACAGAAATGTTCACTATAGGCTCACATTGGTGTACAGTGTGTGAAACAGTAATGTTCACGATAGACTCACATTGATGTACAGTGTGTAAAACAGTAATCTTCACTATAGACTCACATTGATGCACAGTGTGTGAAACAGTAATGTTCACTATAGACTCACATTGATGTACAGTGTGAGAAACAGAAACGTTCACTATTGACTCACATTGATGTACAGTGTGTGAAACAGTAATGTTCACCATATACTCACATTGATGTACAGTGTGTGAAATTGTAATGTTCACTATCGACTCACATTGATGTACAGAGTGTGAAACAGTAATATTCACTTTGGACTAACATTGATGTACAGTGTGAGAAACAGAAACGTTCACTATAGACTCGCATTGGTGTACACCGTGTGAAACAGTAATGCTCACTATAGACTCACATTGATGTACAGTTTGTGAAACAGTAATGTTCACTATAGACTCACATTGATGTACAGTGTGTGAAACGGTAATGTTCACTACAGAGTCACATTGATGTACAGTGTGTGAAATTGTAATGTTCACTATAGACTCATATTGCTGTACAGTGTGTGAAACAGTAACAGTCACTTTCGACACACATTGATGTACAGTGTGTGAAACAGTAATGTTCACTATAGACTCATATTGCTGTCCAGTGTGTGAAACAGTAACAGTCACTTTCGACACACATTGATGTACAGTGTGTGAAACAGTAATTTTCACTATAGACTCACATTGATGTACAGTGTGTGAAACAGTAATGTTCACTATAGACTCACATTGATGTACAGTGTGTGAAACAGTAATGTTCACTATAGACTCACATTGATGTACAGTGTGTGAAACAGTAATGTTCACTATTGACTCACATTGATGTACAGTGTGAAACAGTAATGTTCAATATAGACTCACTTTGATGTACAGTGTGTGAAACAGTCATTATCACTGCAGATTTAGTTTGATCTTCAGTATGTGTGGAAAATGTATTCACTGATATTTCAATGAAGTATTTCGGAGTAATCTCCCTGTGAAGTTACAGTGAGCATTCTGAGTAATAGAAGTTAATTATTGTATTTCTTCTTTTTTAATACATGTAGGACACCCACTGGTCACTTCAGCAAAGAATCATGACATTATTACCGGTGACGTGATGTCAGAAGGAAGTAAATCACCATCTCTATCACCGGAGCCTGCTGAATCGCCACCCCACAGTTCATCACCGTCAGGCATCCACTCAACAGAGCCACCTTCAGTTGAGAATTCAAGTCTTCTTGAAGAGCAGACAACCAGACCTAAATCCAGTGTGACTCCAGTCTTTACGGTGAAGCGAGGTCCACTACCTACAATGCTAGAATACGTAACAAACAGCCTCAGTAAAACAACGTTGGCAATGCATGTCTCTCGGTCTGCTGGTGATAGGACGCCATACATTGGGTCAAGTCGGAAAATACCATTAAACATGGAGAACCAAGTTACAGAAGCCAAACTGGAGCATCATTCAGATAGAGACTTGACTACTCTAGGCAGCATTGTGCAGCCTTCCCCTTCTGCAGTGATCTCAGGCAATGCCACAAGAATGAATGCAACAATAGGCACCAACAAGGTCAACATAGACAAGTCTGATTTCTCACCCACCCTGGAAGGTTTGTCAATGTTGCAAACAAATACTAAAAGTGAACATGAAAATATGTCTGGTGTAACTTCCACCTGGTCTTCTGAAACCACACAAACGCCCACAAAGTTTGATCGTCAGGGTGGGACATCCGCAATCCCAATGACCCCAAATCCCACTGAGCTACCTGAGGGAATGACAACTCATCTCAGAATCTTTAGTTCCAGACCCCTTTTGGACCATAGATCAGTTAAAACATCAGATGGGAGAGAAACATTCACCGTCACAGCATCTGCTGAGCAGACTGTGGAAAGGGAGAGCACTCCTGAAATACCGAGTTCAGCATCTGCCAAAGTGCACTTGGATCTAATGACGGCCACAGTATTCGATACAAAATGGATGCCTTCTAAAGCATCATCTCCTGACCCAAGTAGTTTGACTGTGGAAAGTGGGAGTACTTCTGAAATACTGAGCTCGGAACCCACTCTCTCAGAATATAGTACAGCCTTGGGTGATAATCGAAGGTTCTCGATCTCAGTATCTCCAGAGCCAGCTATCCTGTTTGTAGAAAGTGGGAGTACCCCTGAGATTTTGAGGTCTGAGCCACCGGGTCTTGTAAATTTTCCTCCAGATTTTACAGCAACGACGGATGCTGCAAGAGTGTCCACCAGCCAACAAACTGGCCCAAATTCAGGAGAAGAGAGTGATCTTCCAGCCAGCACAACTCTGCAAGATGTTGAGATTAAACAGACCCCAACTGAAAGGCTTCCTGTCTATTCATCGACAACTGCCATGTCTTCTTCCACCGTACCAGACCGGCTGACTGCCTCTTTGTTTCATTCACCTGAAGCGTCCTCCATCAATGACCCAATAAATGCTAATGAAAAGCGAGAAATAAACCCCCCTACCACTTCCTCCAAACAGTCTACAGGTCAATTAAAGTTCATGACTCCTGGAACAAAACACGCCACAAGAATTTACTCCACTTCTAACTTTGGATGGATTGCTACAACGCGTGTGACAACTAATCAGGTCACTCAAATGCCGTTGTTCACAGAAGGCATGCCACATTACGGTATGGATGGGTTCTAGTATTGTGATTGGCTCTTTTCCACCTGATTTGCATGTTTCCCTGTTCATTGTCCCTCAATTACTGTTAATATTCTGATTGAGATCTCGGTATTTCCATTGTCACAGACTTCGTTCTGGAACAATGATGCTACTGAGGTATCATTGCACATAGAAAGAAACTGAGCTCAGTTACTTTCAATATGCAATGATACCTCTTTAACTAAACCTCCAATTACTTCATCCTGAAACTACCCATTGTCGTATTCTTCTCCAAAACCAATACATCCTTCCTGAGATTCAGCAACTGACACTCCTCCTTGATTAAAACTGACCATCTCCTTCCTCATTTAGACCATCTTGGGGACAAGAGCAGGCCATTCAGCCCCTTGAACCTGTTCTTCTATTCATTTAGACCATCTATGATGTGTATCTTAACTCTATCAACTCACTTTGGTTCAGTAACCCTTAATGCCCCTGGCTAACAAAAATCTTAATATTCACATTTTCAATGGAAATAGCTTTTTGGTGGAGAAAGTTCCAGGTTAGCACTACACTTTTCTGGAAAGTATGTTTGATGATATCACTTCCGAACAACCTTCGAGACTCTCCCAGAGGAAATGGTTTCTATCTACCCTTCAACTCATTTGATCATCTTAAACACCTTAATTAAATCACCACTCAATCTTCAATACAAAAAAAGCAGGCTTAGTCTATGCAATCTGTCCTCATAGTCCCTGCATCGTTCTAGTGAATCTGCATTTCCTCCCAAGCTAAATATCCTACCTGAGATGTGGTACTAGAACTGAACAGAGTACTTTCAATGGGATTTAACTAGTGTTTTGTACAATATTACTTTTGTCCCTTTTATAATCCAGTCCTCTGAGATAAAAGAACATAAGAACTAGGAGCAGGAGTAGGCCATCTGGCCCCTCGAGCCTGCTCCGCCATTCAATAAGATCATGGCTGATCTTTTCATGCACTCGGCTCCACTTACCCGCCCGCTCACCATAACCCTTAATTCCTTTACTGTTCAAACATTTATCTATCCTTGCCTTAAAAACATTCAATGAGGTAGCCTCAACTGCTTCACTGGGCAGGAATTCCACAGATTCACAACCCTTTGTGTGAAGAAGTTCCTGCTCAACTCAGTCCTAAATCTGCTCCCCCTTATTTTGAGGCCATGCCCCCTAGTTCTAGTTTCACCTGCCAGTGGAAATAACTTCCCTGCTTCTATCTTATCTATTCCCTTCATAATCTTATATGTTTCTATAAGATCTCCCCTCATTCTTCTGAATTCCAATGAGTATAGCCCCAGTCTACTCAGTCTCTCCTCATAAGCCAACCTCTCAACTCCGGAATCAACCTGGTGAATCTCCCCTGCACTCCCTCCAGTGCCAGTACATCCTTTCTCAAGTTATGAGACCAAAACTGTACACAATACTCTAGATGTGGCCTCACCAGCACCTTATACAGCTGCAACATAACCTCACTGTTTTTAAATTCCATCCCTCTAGCAATGAAGGATCTTCTTAATTACCTGCTGCACCTGCAAACCAACTCCTTGTAATTCTTGCACAAGGACACCCAGGTCCCTCTGCATAGCAGCATGTTGCAATTTTTTACCATTTAAATAACAGTCCATTTTGCTGTTATTCCTGCCAAAATGGATAAACTCACATTTACCAACATTGTACTCTGTCTGCCAGACCATTACCTACTCACTTAGACTATCTATATCCCTTTGCAGACTTTCAGCTTCCTCTGCACACTTTGCTCTGTCACTCATCTTAGTGTCATCTGTGAATTTTGACACACTACACTTGGTCCCCAACTCCAAATCATCTATGTAAATCATAGACAATTGCAGTCCCAACACTGATCCCTGAGGCACACCACTTGCCACTGATCACCAACCAGAAAAACACCCATTTACCCCCACTCTTTGCTTTCTGTTAGTTAACCAATCCTCTATCCATGCTAATACATTACCCGTAATACCGTGCGCCTTTATCTTATGCAGCAACCTTTGGTGCGGCACCTTGTCAAATGCCTTCTGGAAATCCAGATACATCACATCCACATTGTCCACTGCGCATGTAATGTTCTCAAAGAATTCCACCAAATTAGTCAAACATGACCTGCCCTTCATGAACCCATGCTGCATCTTACCAATGGGACAATTTATATCCAGATGTCTCGCTATTTCTTCCTTGATGATAGACTCAAGCATTTTCCCTACTACAGAAGTTAAGCTAACTGGCCTATAATTACCTGCCTTTTGTCTACCTCCTTTTTTAAACGGTGGCATCACATTTGCTATTTTCCAATCTGCGGGAACCACCCCAGAGTCCAGCGAATTTTGGTAAATTACCACTAGTGCATTTGTTATTTCCCTCGCCATCTCTTTTACTGTTTCAAATAGTGGATGCCAGTAACCGTCCCACAACTGATGAACAGGTCTCAGTTTCCTCGTTAATCTCTCCTAAAACTTCCTGAGGTATTGGAGTGACATTGGCAATTTTCCACTCAAAGTGGACGATTTCTAAATTGAGCCAATGCATCAATAATCTTCTCTCCTACTTCTATTACCATGTTGGAGTGAATGCTGCTGGAGATTTTGTCAATCTTTAGCTCATCACTTTTTGTCACCTTTTTTTCAACTTATGTTGAATCTAGATCGTTCCACCTCCTAACTTATTTTCAGTTTCCTTGTGTCCCTGATTCTTAATTCCTCTCCTTAACTGCAGACTGATATAATGTAACTATTCAGTCTTACATTTCTTGACTTCCAAATGTAATATAATCTGTGTTTGTGATTAAGGAACCCACTTTAACTTTAGAATTATAGAATGGTTGCAGCACGGAAGGAGGCCATTCTGCCTGTTTAACCAGTACCGGCTCTTCAGAAGATCATTTTAGTTAGTTACACTTCCCTCTCCATTCCCTGTAGCTCTGAATTTCATTTCTGTTCTGGTGCCTATGAAATTTCCTTTTGAAAACTTCTTTTGAATTCACTTCCAGCAGTCTTACAATGCATTCTAGATCCTCACCACTCAGATTAAAAATGTTTTCTCATGTCATCTTTGGTTCTTTTGCCACTCCCCTTAAATCTGTGTCCTTCTACCAATAGGAACTATGTCCCTCTATCAACTCTATCCAGATCTCTATCTTGGAAAGTAACACCCCGTCGCAGCATGGCTGGGGCTGGAAAAAAATTTTTGTGTTGTCCTTGATGTTCTTTGCAAAGTTTTCCTCATAATCCCCTTCTTCAGCTCTTGCCACTTTCTTCATACCAACCCCCTTTGCTGTTCTTTATATCTCTTTGAGAGATCACTCCTGCTCTTTGCATTCTTAGAGTCCTGTTCTTTAGTTTTATGCAACCTCTCATTCTCCTTGTTGACCAAGTTGTACACATGTAGAGCCCCTTCCCTTTTGGAGTACGTAGATAGATGGCCAAAGATGTGTGGATTATGTTGATTGGCCATGCCAAATTGCCCCTCAGTGTCAGGGGGGTATAGTAGGTAAATACATGGGGTTAGGGATAGGGCCTTGGTGGGATTGTTTTCTGTGCAGGCTCAATGGGCCGAATGGTCTCCTCCTGCACTGTAGGGATTCTATGATTCTATGTAGGAACAGAGGAACAGGAGTAGACCATTGAGCCCAGTGAGTATGTTCCACCATGAAATCAGAGCTGATCTGTGACCTAACTCCATATACCAAATTGTGTTCCATATTCCTTAACCCATTCAATTACCACAAATCTTTTAATCTCAGATTTAAAATGAACAAGCATCAATTAACCAAGCTTCGATTGCTATTTGTGGAAGAAAGTTCTGAACTCCTATCACCATTAATAGCAATGGTAGAATTGACTCCTAATTTCATTTCTGAAAGGGCTGGCTCTAATTTTTAGACTATGTCCCCTGGTGCTGACTCATTGTGCCAGTATCTCTCTATCCACACTGTCTGTTCATCTTTAATATCCTGAAAACTCTGATCAAGGCACTCTATCCCTGTAACCATTGATGTCCAGATATCATTCAAATAAATCACTGCATCCAAGGCCACTAGATCCTCCTCAATGTGTGGTGCCCAGACTGCTCAAAGTGCTGCCCATGCTGCCAGGACTTTGTACAACATGATTTCCACCCCATGTGTTCTACTCTTCTAGATGGAGAGGTCTACACTCCATTAGCCTTTTAGATTATTTCCTTTATCTCTTCATAATATTTTAATGATTTCTGTACATGGATCCCCAAGTCTCTTTTTACTGTTTCAAGCTTCTCACTTTTAAAAAAATATTTTCTTTTATGGGATGTGCATAACGCTGGCTGAGCCAGGATTTATTGCCCATCCCTAGTTGCCCCTGAACTGAATGATTTACTAGGCCATTTCAGAGGGCAATTAAGAATCAACCACATTGCCGTGGGTCTGGAGTCACGTGTAGGCCAGGCCAGGTAAGGATGGTAGATTTCCTTCCCTGAAGGGACCAGTGAGTGTCAGTACATTAACGGAGAGTGACAGAATGAGGAGACTGTCAGCACAAACAACAATGGAGCTTGTACAAAAAAAAGAGGTTGTGATGAGCAAGTTTGATTTTCACTTAGACTTGATGCAGAACAACTGGAGTCACAAATACAGCAAATCTCTTGAGTGTATTTGGCAGTTTTCTGAAACAATCTTTTCTTGAATCAACAGGACAACAAGTCATTCTAGATGTATTAATGAGTAATCAGCCTCACTTAGTCAGCAGTGAGGGAACACCCAGATAACAGTGATCATTCATGGTCAAGATTGATGTTAGGTTGGATAGACGACGAATGAGCCATGAGTTATGATTTTATATTTGGAGAAAGCTGGGAGGGATAGGCAGGAATTGACCACAGCAAACAGGACACAAATGTTAACCGAGAAAACTATGGATGAACATTAGGGTCATTTCAAATAAGCATTTGTTACAAAACAGGACCTGTGCATAAGAGCAGCAAACTGAGAGAGAAATTGCCACATGGGTGTGGAAAAGATGTCTAAAATTAGACAGTGTCTGCTGATGCAGAATGGTTATAAAAGGAGTTTTTTTAATACTCATTTTACGGGATATGGGCATCACTGGCTAGACCAGCGTTTATTGCCCATCCCTAGCTGCCCTTTCGAAGGTGGTGGTGAGCTGCCTTCCTGAACCGCTGCAGGCCCTGAGGTGTAGGTACACACACCGTGCTGTTAGGAAGTGAGTTCCAGGATTTTGACCCAGTGACAGTGGAGGAACAGCGATATATTTCCAAGACAGGATGGTGAGTGACTTGGAGAGGAACCTCCAGCTGGAGGTGCTCCCAAGTATCTACTGCCCTTGTTCTTCTGGATGGTGGTGGTCAGGGCTTTGGAAGGTGCTGCCTAAGGAACTCGGTGAGTTCTTGCAGTGCATCTTGTCGATGGTACATATCGCTACCATTGTTCGTTGGTGTTGGAGGGATTGAAAGTTTGTGGAAGGGGTAGCAATCAAGCAGGCTGCCTTGTCCTGGATGGTGTCAAGCTTCATGAGTGTTGTTGGAGCTGCACCCATCCTGGCAAGTGGGGAGTGTTCCATTACACCCCTGACTTATGCTTTGTAGGTCGTGGACGGTGCATCAGTGCATCAGTGTATAAACATTGGCAATTTGGTGTGAAGGGAAATTCGGTGCTGGGTGAAGGGTGGGGTGGGGGGAGGTGGTGCTAGTTTTCACTTCAATGCTTGTAATATGTTTTGTGTTGAAACAGCATTTGCAATGTTGGCTGGTGTTTTATTACTTTGTGCAGGTTAGAGTGACAAAAAAACCCATCAATTTACAACAAACAAAAAGTAGATATAAATAATATAAACTCAGATGTGGAAGAGTGGGTTGTGTGTCTATCTGGACTGCAGTGTATGGGAGGTTTTTGATAACAACTGTGTCCAGGGCTCGCACATTGGCAGTCGATATCTCCGCCTTGAATCATTCCAGCTCCGAGCCATTGAGTGGGAGTGCAGGTTGGACACCTACGGGAGGGGGCGAAATACTTGGATAATTTGCTCCAGACCTCACTCACACATCTATAGTTCAGAATGTAGGTTCAGAATGGGGTTGGTGTCACTGATGCTGTACAGAGTAAAGGAACACAGGTGAAATAGAGAGACAATATTCAAAGAAACTAACTCTATCCTCACAGATATAATGTACTTGCTACTTCTGAGGGTAAAGGTAAAAACTGTCAGAAGGACAGTCAAAATGAAGAGCATGGCACCTTGGAGCAGGCAGAGAAGAATAGGAGAAGAAATGCAATGTTGTAGTTGGAGGGAATTCAAAAGCTGGGGACAAATAACTTTCTTTATGAGCAGGATTGAGAGTCCCACATGATATGTTGCCTACAAGGAGCCAGGGTGAGGGGTATCTCAAACTAGCTTGAAAGGATGAGGGAAGGGGGGAGGGGAGTGGGATCCAATCATTAAGATCATGTTGGGATCAAGAACAATGGGAAGAGTACACAAGAGTACCTGTTTGGAGAGCATCAGGATCTATGGAGTAAAGGAAAGAATGGGACCTCAAGGGTTATAATCTCTAAATTATTACTTGAAACACATCAAAATTGGTGTGAGGACAGCAAATTAGTGAGGTGATTATATCCCCAAGTGGTTGGAGAGGTGATGTGGGAAAGAGGGGACTGATATCAGTACTGGGACAGAAGGGACTGTACAACTGGGATAAGCTTCACTTAAACTAGACTGAGCCCAGCTCCTACCCTAACACAAAGGATAAATAGGGTAACCACGAGGATTTTGGGTTAGCAACAGGAGTGGAGGGCTCAGGTGGGAAAGCTGGTATTGATAATAATTTTAAAACCAACCAAAGGGGAAAGAATAGAATAACAGTCAGAAAATGTGTTTTAGGCAATACAGATTAATGGAAAACTGAATATGATAAAGCCATTAAACCAGGAAAGAGAAATGAGAAACATGTGCAGAACATGAGAGCAGAGAGACAGATTAGATAGAGCCCATGCTCAAACAAGCACTCTTTGTATGAACACACAGGGGGGCATTTTCCGGCTGCGTCACGCCCAACATAGATCGCGCTGGGGCTGCGTGGGTTCAGAAAATCATGGGGAGGGGAATAGCACATATTGCACTGGCAAGCATCCCTTTTGGGATTCTCCCAGACCCCGCACCCAGCCATAATCTGGTTCCCACTCAGCAAGGCTAAATATGTTGAGTCAGTTTCAAACTGGATTCTCCTTCTCCTGGGATTTGCCGACCCTCGGGTGCAGTAGGAACCTGGCACAACAGAAACCAGGTGTGATTTTCATGCCAGGGAGCTCAGAGGTCACTGAAGCACCCGGGTAGTCATGGACGTGTCTGGCCAGTGCCCACCTGGCACTGTTCCCTGACATCCTGGCAGCACCCACCTGACATGGCCACTGGGTATCCTGGCATTGCCAACCTGGCATAGACCCCTGGCAGTATCAACCTGGCAGTGCCAATGGGTGTCGGGGCAATGCCTAGGGTTGGGGCCTGATTGGGAGGGCCCTAATACCCCAATGCTGGTGATCTATGTTCGGGCAGGGATGGGGAGTTCAGGCCAGAGATCTAAGTTGGGTAGGGCGGGGAGAAACATACCTTCAATGAAGGTTTGTGTCCTAATATCTATGTGGGTGGGAGAGGGGTCTTCAATTTCACTTTGAGATTGGGGCGCCCTTTAAAACGGCACCCAATCCCCGTGAAGCAGGGCTTGCCGGTGTCTTTACACCCAGTCCCTTTCAGAACTGGTGCAAAACTCACCCCTTTCCCAAAAATGTACTAAGTGCAGGAAGATTGCGATCTGATTCACGCCAGCCCTCGAAATAGCATTGGGAAAATTCCACCTACAGAATGTAAGGAATAAACTAAAAGAATTGCAGGCATAAATTTAACTCGGAGGGTATGATATAGTGACTGTTACTGAGACCTGGCTGTAAGATGGACAAGATTGGGAACTAAATATACCATAAGGTCTACAGCAAAGAGAAAATGCTAAGTGGGATGGAGTAGCCTATAGTGATTAAGGACAAAATCATCCAATTGATTCAATGAAAGGTAAGGCATGGAGTGGAGATCAATGGAGACTTTACTTATAGAATTAAAAACTAGAAAAGGAATTAAGATTGGGTATAATAGGAATTATGCGCAGGCTTTCTGGTGGCAGTTATAAAGTGGTAGGTTATATCAAGTAAGAAGTTTAACAACACCAGGTTAAAGTCCAACAGGTTTATTTGGTAGCAAAAGCCACACAAGCTTTCGGAGCTCTTAGCCACTCACCTGAAGAAGGGGCTAAGAGCTCCGAAAGCTTGTGTGGCTTTTGCTACCAAATAAACCTGTTGGACTTTAACCTGGTGTTGTTAAACTTCTTACTGTGTTTACCCCAGTCCAACGCCGGCATCTCCACATCAGGTTATATCAATACAGAGATCAATCAAGCAGATAGCGTGTTATGGGGGATTTTAGCCTTCAAACAGTTTGGGATAAAAAGTTTAGCACATATCAGAAAATTAGTAAATTTCTTGAGCATGTTGAACCCACTCAAGAACCTACAGGTTCTCCTCTAAGTCATTCATCATCCTGACTTGGAAATATATCGCTGTTCCTTCACAGTTGCTGGGTCAAAACCTGGAACTCCCTCCCTAACAGCAATGTGGGTATACCTACAAGATGTGGAGATGCCGGCGTTGGACTGGGGTAAACACAGTAAGAAGTCTAACAACACCAGGTTAAAGTCCAACAAGTTTATTTGGTAGCAAAAGGCACAGGTATACCTACAACACAGGGATTGCATCAGTCCAAAAAGGCAGCTCATCACTACCTTCTCAAGGGCAACTAGAGTGGGCAACAGATGCTGGCCTAGCCAGCAATGCTCAAATCCCAAAACAGAATATATAAAAAGATAGAGTTTTCTGCAACAATATATCCTAGAAAAACAAGGGGCCATCTCATAATGGATATAGTAGTGAGCAAAGTTAACAGTTATTGAATATCTATATAATAGTGGTAATAATATGATTGGGTGTTCAAAATTGAGAAAAGCAAAACAGCAACTAAAATTTTCAATTTAGGTAAGGCTGATTTCAATGTGATGTGAAAGAGACTGTCCACAGTAATAAAAACAAAAACTGCTGGAAATACTCATCAGGTCAGGCAGCATCTGTGGAAAAAGAAATCGCTTCTCGGCCTTTTGGCTAAGATCAAGTGTAGTATCGACATGCTGTGCTTGGTTGAAGTCACTCGGTTACATTTTAGCTTCATTTGAAGCAATTTTTAAAAGTGGCATCTCGGCCTTTTGGCTAAGATGCAAATGCGATCAAGCCTTGGAGGAGAAGCAATGCCTACTCCAATCAGCTTGGATCATGTAGATCAAGCCCAAGCCAGGCGGTGAGAGCCCTGTCTTGTCAGCTTGGATCGGGAATGTCTCATTTGTTGAGACTCTGAATTGGATTTGATTTGATTGAATTGGATTAAAAAAAGAAATAGAGTTAATATATCCTTCAGCCTACACAAAGTCATAAACATCTGGCAAAACTGTAACATTACACAAGCATTGAAGCAAAAAGCAGCCCCTCTGCACAGAATTTCTCTTCTCACCAAATTGCAAATGTTTACACATTGTCCTTTTATAACCTGCATCAGCAGACACTGTCTAATTTTAGACATCTTTTCCACACCCATGTGGCAACTGCTCTCTCAGTTTGCTGCTCTTATGAACAGGTCCTGTTTTGTAACAAATGCTTATTTGAAAAGCTCCCAATGTTCATCCATAGTTTTCTCAGTTAATATTTGTGGTCAATTCCTGCCTATTCCTCCCAGCTTTCTCTGAATTTAATATCATAACTCACGGCTCATTCGTCTTCTACTCCAACCTAATAACAAACTTGACCGCGTATGATCACTGTTAGCTGGGTGTCCCCTCGCTGTTAGAATGCTGACTACGTCAGGCTGATTACTCATTAATACAAAAACACAAAATGCTGGAAAATCTCAGCAGGTCTGACAGCATCTGTGGAGAGAGAATAGAGTGAACGTTTCGAGTCTGGATGACCCTTGAAGAGAGTTTCCAGCATTTTCTCTTTTGGTTTGTTCATAGTAATTTGCTTTTATACTCATTAATATTAATAGAATGACCTGTTTTCTTGATTCAAGAAAAGATTATTCCAGAAAACTGCCCAATACACTCAAGAGATTTACTGCATTTGAGACTCAAGTTGTTCTGCATTAAGTCTATGTGAAATTATTATTCTTATTTTTCATTATAACCTCTTTGTTTTTCTAACAAGCTTCATTGTTGTTAATTCTTTCACTCTCTGTTAGTATACTGACACTCGTTGGTCTCTAGCTGGTATGTTTAATTTTCCAAACACTTGAAGCAGCACCACCATGTGTGGGAGCTCAGGAAAGGCTAATGGACAGTGGGTCCTGGTTCAGCATTAACTTGGAAATGCAGACACGTAGGCTCCAGCCTGAATTGCTGAGTGTGTCCAGCGAATACACACATGTGACATTAAAGCAAATAGCCCAGCTACTTTGCTAATAGAGTTCTGTAGTATGCAGGAGGACATGCAATGGACAGCCTTGCTTGTCTTCTCTCGTCCCCTCTGCCATGACATACAAAGATCCATCTGATGGTCTTTAACAATCTTCTGGAAAAGCTCACCAACTCTTGTAGTGTTTGCCCCCTGTCTCAGGAGAATGTGACTTTGCTGGTGTCAAATGAAACATTGCACAGTGTCGGGAGAAGTTGCCAAGAGGCAGAAGACCTGCCCATTCACACAGAGTGAAGTCCAATATTGAGGTTGCTATGGAGACTATGCAGGCCCAGGCCCACACTGGCCTCACTCCTGGCTGAAACAGAGGAATGTAGAAGCGCAGAAACAAAGGCTTTTAAAAATATACTGATTCAAATCCAAATAAAGAAATGGATTTGAAACCAAAGGGAAGTAAGGTCGACGTAAGTACTTTGTAAATAAATGCTGATGGAAAATTCTGCATGCAGTTTTGCAAAATGGCTAATTCCTGAATGTCAAAGAAGATGTGTCAGACTGGGCATCTTCCTCCAACTGCTAGGCCGTCCATTGATTTCTGTTGGGTGTAACTTGATTGGTTGCCATGGGGACTGGAGTATGCTCTCTCTATGTAAAATGTGTGTCCGAATCCATGCCTAAACTTGGAATTTATTGGTCTTTATTTCTACCATCTCAAGCTGAACCAACAAGCACCGAAACATCAGATCTTTTTATCGTGGACAATGAGCCCAATCTAAAGTTTCAGCCAACAACAGCTGTCGGGGAGAAGCCTCTGGAAGTCAGCTTGGGTAGGACACCTGAACCTTTGTAAACTCTCTTCCTAGATGTTTACTCATACCAGTCACACAATGTAAAACCTTTTCAAATGTGCGGGCAATTTGTAAACTGTTAATCTGCTGAATGTTGGCTAATATTATGCTTGGTGACAGCATTGCCCTGGTGTAGAAAATTTCAACAGAAATTGATGTCAAGTTGACCCTGTGTTAATGGTCTATGTACAGTCCTCAGTGTTTCTTGTGCTCAAAGATTAGAATGATCTAACAATTTAAATCAAACAATGTTAATAGCACCACAAAGTAGGAATTTAGTGCAAAGTACAATTAGATCATTTGAACTAAGAGACTTTGGATTCAATGAAGTCTGTATTTCAAAGAAATATCCTACCAACTATCTCATACTTCATCATTTGTCATTTATTATTTTAAACATAGGCCAAAATATATCATTTTAGCTGGCTGAAGAATGATCTATTTTTGCTACTCTGTGGCTGTTATGAAGCTTTCCTATGCTGCATACCACATGAGTTATTATCAAGACAAAGCTTTGCCCCATATTTGAACCTTGGCTTGCCCATCTACGTTGCCAATGCGCGGGAGACCCTCTGACTTGGACATAGTCCGACACAGTCTCCATTTACACTGTATCATCGCAACAGGTGGCGGGAGGAAGCCCTTCACCTCATTAGCCTGGGTTGTGAATCCAGCACGTGTCCCAGAGAAATAAGGGCAATGTAGGTTCTTCCTGTCATTACTCTGCCTCACCAGAAAGAAGGAACCATCAGTTCATCACTCTAGGGTGAGTTTAAGGCTAGGACAGAGCGCTGAAAATGGGTGGAGTTTAATGTCCAGTGCAGGACAACTGGTAGAAACTCCGCTATGGCCATTCCGTGTCCACGTGATCTGATTTGGTGCCACTCAGGTACTTACCTGGTTAAAGTCGGAGTCATTGCCATTTCAGCAGGAACTTCCCACCCTTGAGAGCTATTAGCCAATCAAAGGATTTGTAAAATGAGTGGCACGGTAGCACAGTGGTTAGCACTGCTGCTTCACAGCTCCAGGGACCTGGGTTCGATTCCCAGCTTGGGTCACTGTGTGTGTGGAGTTTGCACATTCTCCTCGTGTCTGCGTGGGTTTCCTCCGGGTGCTCCGGTTTCCTCCCACAGTCCAAAGGATGTGCGGGTTAGGTTGATTGGCCATGCTAAAAATTGTCCCTTAGAGTCCTGAGATGCGTAGGTTAGAGGGATTAGCGGGTAAAATATGTAGGGATATGGGGGTAGGGCCTGGGTGGGATTGTGGTCGGTGCAGACTCGATGGGCCGAATGGCCTCTTTCTGCACTGTAGGGTTTCTATGATTCTATGAAAAATTATTTCGCAGACTGAGGGTGTCACTGGCTGGGTCAGCATTTATTGCCCATCCCTAATTGCCCTTCAGAGGGTGGCTATGAGCTGCCAGTGTCAGAGAACACAATAAAGAATCAAATGAGAATGGGGCAGCTAAAAGAATACAGGTGCCAGCAGAAACAAAATGAATAGGAAGTGGGCAGTCGTTGGGTGATGGGAATCCCAGCAGGGGGCAGTCACTGGGTGATGGGAATCCTAGTAAGAAGTCTCACAACACCAGGTTAAAGTCCAACAGGTTTATTTGGTAGCACAAGCCACTAGCTTTCGGAGCGCTGCCCCTTCATCAGGTAAGTGGGAGTTCTGTTCACAAACAGGGCATATAAAGACACAAACTCAATTTATAAAATAATGGTTGGAATGTGAGTCTTTACAGGTAATCAAGTCTTAAAGGTACAGACAATGTGAGTGGAGAGAGGGTTAAGCACAGTTTAAAGAGATGTGTATTGTCTCCAGCCAGGACAGTTAGTGAGATTTTGCAAGCACAGGCAAGTCATGGGGGTTACAGATAGTGTGACATAAATCCAAGATCCCGGTTGAGGCCGTCCTCATGTGTGCGGAACTTGGCTATCAGTCTCTGCTCAGCGACTCTGCATTGTCGTGTGTCATGAAGGCCGCCTTGGAGAACGCTTACCCGAAGATCAGAAGCCGAATGCCCGTGACGGCTGAAGTGTTCCCCAACAGGAAGAGAACACACTTGCCTGGTGATTGTCGAGCGGTGTTTATTCATCCGTTGTCATAGCGTCTGCATGGTCTCCCCAATGTACCATGCCTCGGGACATCCTTTCCTGCAGCGTATCAGGTAGACAACGTTGGCCGAGTTGCAAGTGTATGTATCATGTACCTGGTGGATCGTGTTCTCACGTGAGATGATGGCATCCGTGTCGATGATCCGGCACGTTTTGCAGAGGTTGCTGTGGCAGGGTTGTGTGGTGTTGTGGTCACTGTTCTCCTGAAGGCTGGGTAGTTTGCTGCGGACAATGATCTGTTTGAGGTTGTGCGGTTGTTTGAAGGCAAGAAGTGGGGGTGTGGGGATGCTCAACAGACTCAACAGACTGATCAAGACCTTTGATCCGGACCTTCAGGGCATCCTCCGTGCTCTCATCCCACATACTCCCCGCGTTGGAGATCTCTACTGCCTCCCGAAGATACACAAGGCAAACACACCCGGCCGTCTCATCGTATCAGGCAATGGGACCCTGTGCGAGAACCTCTCTGGCTACGTCAAGGGCATCCTGAAACCCATTGTACAAAGAACCCCCAGCTTTTGTCGCGACACTACGGACTTCCTCCAGAAACTCAGCACACATGGAGCAGTTGAACCAGGAGCACTCCTCGTCACAATGGATGTCTCGGCGCTCTACACCAGCATCCCCCACAATGATGGCATTGCTGAACTGCCTCAGTACTCAACGCCAACAACTGCCAGTCTCCAGATGCAATTTTACAACTCATCCGCTTCATCCTGGACCACAATGTCTTCACCTTCAACAACCAGTTCTTCATCCAGACACACGGAACAGCCATGGGGACCAAATTCGCACCTCAATATGCCAACATCTTCATGCACAGGTTCAAACAAGACCTCTTCACCGCACAGGACCTTCAACCGATGCTATACACTAGATACATCGATGACATTTTCTTCCTTTGGACTCATGGTGAACAATCACTGAAACAACTATATGATGACATCAACAAGTTCCATCCCACCATCAGACTCACCATGGACTACTCTCCGGAATCGGTTGCATTCTTGGACACACGCATCTCCATCAAGGACGGTCACCTCAGCACTTCACTGTACCGCAAGCCCACGGATAACCTCACGATGCTCCACTTCTCCAGCTTCCACCCTAAACACGTTAAAGAAGCCATCCCCTACGGACACGCCCTCCGTATACACAGGATCTGCTCAGATGAGGAGGATCGCAACAGACACCTCCAGACGCTGAAAGATGACTTCATAAGAACAGGATACGGCGCTCGACTCATCGATCGACAGTTCCGACGCGCCATCGCGAGAAACCGCACCGACCTCCTCAGAAGGCAAACACGGGACACGGTGGACAGAGTACCCTTCGTCGTCCAGTACTTCCCCGGAGCGGAGAAGCTACGACATCTTCTCCGGAGCATTCAACATGTCATTGATGAAGACGAACATCTCGCCAAGGCCATCCCCACACCCACACTTCTTGCCTTCAAACAACCACGCAACCTCAAACAGACCATTGTCCGCAGCAAACTACCCAGCCTTCAGGAGAACAGTGACCATGACACCACACAACACTGCCACAGCAACCTCTGCAAGACGTGCCGGATCATCGACAAGGATGCCATCATCTCACGTGAGAACGCCATCCACTTTGTACACGGTACATACACTTGCAACCCGGCCAACGTTGTCTA
Source organism: Mustelus asterias (assembly GCF_964213995.1). Taxonomy (NCBI): domain Eukaryota; kingdom Metazoa; phylum Chordata; class Chondrichthyes; order Carcharhiniformes; family Triakidae; genus Mustelus; species Mustelus asterias. The sequence continues at coordinate 77,771,433 of NC_135809.1, forward strand.
CCTGATACGCTGCAGGAAAGGATGGCCCGAGGCACGGTACATTGGGGAGACCATGCAGACGCTACGAAAATGGATGAATGAACACCACTCGACAATCACCAGGCAAGAGTGTTCTCGTCCTGTTGGGGAACACTTCAGCGGTCACGGGCATTCGGCCCCTGATCTTCGGCACGGTAGCACAGTGGTTAGCACTGCTGCTTCACAGCTTCAGGGACCTGGGTTCGATTCCCGGCTTCGGTCACTGTCTGTGTGGAGTTTGCACATTCTCCTCATGTCTGTGTGGGTTTTCTCCGGGTGCTCCGGTTTCCTCCCACAGTACAAAGATGTGCGGGTTAGGTTGATTGGCCATGCTAAAATTGCTCCTTAGTGTCCTGAGATGCGTAGATTAGAGGAATTAGCGGGTAAAATATGTAGGGATATGGGGGTAGGGCCTAGGTGGGATTGTGGTTGGTGCAGACTCGATGGGCCGAATGGCCTCTTTCTGCACTGTAGGGTTTCTATGATTTCTATGATTTTGGGTAAACGTTCTCCAAGGCGGCCTTCACGACACATGACAACGCAGGGTCGCTGAGCAGAGACTGATAGCCAAGTTCCACACACATGAGGACGGCCTCAACCAGGATCTTGGGTTCATGTCACACTATCTGTAACCCCCACGACTTGTCTGGGCTTGCAAAATCTCACTAACTGTCCTGGCTGGAGACAATACACATCTCTTTAACCTGTGCTTCACACTCTCTCCACTCACATTTTCTGTACCTTTAAGACTTGATTCCCTGTAAAGACTAACATTCCAACCATTATTTTGTAAATTGAGTTTGTGTCTTTATATGCCCTGTTTGTGAACAGAACTCCCACTCACCTGACGAAGGAGCAGCGCTCCGAAAGCTAGTGGATTTTGCTACCAAATAAACCTGTTGGACTTTAACCTGGTGTTGTGAGACATCTTACTGTGTTTACCTCAGTCCAACACCAGCATCTCCACATGATGGGAATCCAGCAGGGGGCAGTCACTGGGTGATGGGATTCCTGATATGGAGATGCCAGTGTTAGACTGGGGTAAACACAGTAAGAGTTTTAACAAGGCCAGGTTAAAGTCCAACAGATTTATTTGGTAGCAAATGCCATTTGCTTTTGGAGCGCTGCTCCATCGTCAGATGGAGTGGATATCTGCTCTCAAACAGGGCACAGAGACACAAAATCAAGTTACAGAATACTGATTAGAATGCAAATCTTTACAGTTGATCAGGTCTTAAAGATACAGACAATGTGAGTGGAGGGAGCATTAGGCACAGGTGAAAGAAATGTGTATTGTCTCTAGACAGGACAGCCAGTGATATTCTGCAAGTTCAGGTGGCCTAACCGGGATCTTGGGTTCATGTCACACTATCGGTGACCCCCACAGCTTGCCTCCTGGACTTGCAGAATCTCACTGGCTGTCCTGTCTAGAGACAATACACATCTCTTTAACCTGTACTTAATGCTCCCTCCACTCACATTGTCTGTATCTTTAAGACCTGATCAACTGTAAAGATTCGCATTCTAATCAGTATTCTGTAACTTGATTTTGTGTCTCTGTATGCCCTGTGTGAGAGCAGATTTCCACTCCATCTGACGAAGGAGCAGTGCTCCGAAAGCTAATGGCATTTGCTACCAAATAAACCTGTTGGACTTTAACCTGGTCTTGTTAAAACTCTTACTGATGGGAATCCAGCAGGGGGCAGTCACTTGGACTTTTATTCACATTCTTTCTTGGCGACAAGGAGCCGCCATTCATTCACAGTTAGCACCTGAAGAGGCAAATGGGCGCTGGGATGTCTATTGTCACTGATTCAAGAGTTAGGCATTTTCCAGGGTACAGCTTTTCTCATGTGATGATTTTCTCTGTTTTTCAGACTGGCTGATTGTGGTTGGAATCATTGCATCACTCCTCATCATTGTAATTGGCGGCCTGGTGATCATATACAGCAAAAGGTAGGCCAATTCCAACCACTGCAACGCCAAACAGTTGGTAACCTTCTCTCAGGTAGCCAGGGTGTGCCCAGGCAGGCAACAGCGAAGTTCAGTGTGCTACTTATACGGGGCACACACCCTGTAACTGTATTGATTGGGCGTGAGGATGGCTCTAGGAGTATGGCACTGAGGGAAGGAAGGAGAGATGGTGACGGTGCCATATGTTCCTCCTCAGCTGAAGAGCTGGGAGTTCCGATGTGTGAAATGGAAATCTGCCGTAGGCACTGGCTAACTCTAAAAGATGATTTGAACATTGGATTCAGGTCTAGAGGTAACACTGCCCACACACAGGCAGAAAGGGACAGTATTGTTCATATAACCCACTCTGATCCTATCGGAGAAAATGTGGCAGTTTATTTGGTTCAATCCCGATAAAGGACATTGTTGTTCAACACTTGCTGGGTGTCAGTGCGGAGATTCCTGCTCCAGGTTTGGAAATCCAGGCCCAATCCTTTCACTTTGCTTTTTTCCCCTTTTTAGATTTCAGTCCCATTCATGGCTCAGGCAGTTACATTTTCACTTAAGAATTTTAGCCTCCCTGAAGGTGCCGTGTATTTGGATTGTGGATTGTGCCCCCGTCTTGTTTCCCCATTCAACCCCATCTCCTGCGTGTATGTATTGTGTGCCTGCCCCTTTGCCACTCCCATCCGCCAAACCACCCCATACCCCCCACCCCCCCACCAACTCCCACCCCCCACACCTGCCAACCCTCACCCCCCCGCCACCCTCTCACACCTCCACCCAATCCCCACCCACACCCATCCAACCCCAACGCCTATCCCCTCCCTCCTACACACCTCACCTCCCACCATCCCTCACAGCCCCACACACTCTCCACCCCCACCCCACCCAGCCCCCCTGCACAATCCCACACACCCCGATCCCCCCCCCCACATGACCTCTCCCCCCACCCCCATCCTCCACAGGACCACGCCACCCCCACCTCTGTTTCCTGTGTATTTGGATGATGTGGAGGCTTTGGGCAGGGTGTGGAAGAGGTTTAATCCAGGATGCTGCTTGGATTCAAGGGTATGAGCTATAAGGAGAGGCTGGACAAACGAAGATTGTTTTCTCTGGAGTGGCGGAGGCTGAGGGGAGACCTGATTGAAGTCTATAAAATTATGAGAGGCATAGATAGAGTTGACAGTCAGAATCTTTTTCCCAGATTTTGATTTGATTTGATTTATTATTGTCACATGTATTAACATACAGTGAAAAGTATTGTTTCTTGCACGCTATACAGCCAAACCATACCGTTCATAGAGAAGGAAAGGAGAGAGTGCAGAATGTAGTGTTACAGTCATAGCTAGGGTGTAGAGAAAGATCAACTTAATATAAGATAGGTCCATTCAAAAGTCTGACAGCAGCAGGGAAGAAGCTGTTCTTGAGTCGGTTGGTACGTGACCTCAGACTTTTATATCTTTTTCCCGAAGGAAGAAGGTGGAAGAGAGAATGTCCGGCATGCGTGGGGTCTTTAGTTATGCTGGCTGTTTTGCCGAGACAGCAGAAAGTGTAAACAGAGTCAATGGATGGGAGGCTGGTTGGCGTGATGGATTGGGCTACATTCATGACCTTTTGTAGTTCCTTGCGGTCTTGGACAGAGCAGGAGCCATACCAAGCTGTGATACAACCGGAAAGAATGCTTTCTAGGGTGCATCTGTAAAAGTTGGTGAGAGTCGTAGCTGACATGCCAAATTTCCTTAGTCTTCTGAGAAAGTAGAGGCGTTGGTGGGCTTTCTTAACTATAGTGTCGGCATGGGGGGACCAGGACAGGTGATCTGGACACCTAAAATCTTGAAGCTCTCGACCCTTTCTACTTCGTCCCCATTGATGTTGACAGGGGCATGTTCTCCTTTACGCTTCCTGAAGTTGATGACAGTCTCTTTCATTTTGTTGACATTGAGGGAGAGATTATTGTCGCTGCACCAGTTCACCAGATTCTCTATCTCATTCCTGTACTCTGTCTCGTCATTGTTTGAGATCCAACCCACGACGGTGGTGTTGTTAACAAACTTGAAAATCGAATTGGAGGGGAATTTGGCCGCACAGTCATCGGTGTATAAGGAGTATAGTAGAGTTGAAATGTCTAATACTAGGGGTCATGCACTTAAGGTAAGAGGGAGAAAATCCAAAGGAGATGTGAGGGGCAAGTGTTTTACACAGAGAGTGGTCAGTGTCAGGAGTGGTGGTGCAGGCAGCTACGATGGAGGCGTTTAATGGGCTTTTGGTTAAACAAATGAATATGCAAGAGGGATATGGACCAATGCCAGCTGGTTCACCTTCAATCCCCATTTCCTGTGTATTTGGAGAATGTGTAACCATTATGGTTCCCCTTCACCCATTTCCTGTGTAACTGGATTGTGAGGAGTGTATGTTTTGTTCCCTCTATGCAGACATCCTCTCACTTTCTCTCCGCTCCTCCAGGCATTTTTATTGTGATATCTGAATTGCCACTGGCTCTTTCTGCTGATGGAGGTGGCTGTACAGATCGTGGATGCGTTGCTGATCATCTTTCAAAATTTGGCAGACTCTAGAATGGTTCCTGCAGATTGGAAAATGTAACCTCACTATTAAAGAAAGGAGGGAGAGAGAAAACAGGGAACTTTGGAGCTGTTAGACTTTCTTCAGTCATGGAGAAAATGCTAGAATTTATTATAAAGGGTGTGACAACAGGGCAGTTAGAGAATAATGGTAGATTGGATCTTTAAAAAGCAAATCATGTTCAATAAACCTGCTGGAGATTTTTGAAAATAGAATTAGCAGAGTCAATAATGGGAACCCGCTAGATGTGGTATACTTAGATTTTCAGAAAGCTTTTGAAACGATCTCCACACAAGTGGTTGGGAAACACAGTTAGAGCACATGGAATAGATCTGTCTGGATGCTCTGCCTGGGTGCTCCGTCTGGGTGCATTGTTTGAGTGCACTGCCTGGCTCCTCCGTCTGGGTGCTCCATCTGGGTGCATTGTCTGGGTACACTGTCTGGGTGCTCTGTCTGGGTGTACTGTCTGGGTGCACTGTCTGTGTGCTCCACCTAGGTGCACTGTCTGGGTGCACTGTCTGGGTGCACTGTCTGGGTGCACTGTCTGGGTGCACTGTCTAGGTGCTCTGTCTGGGTGCTCCATCTGAGTGCACTGTCTGGGTGGTCTGTCTGGGTGGTGTGTGTAGGTGCACTGTGTAGGTGCACTGCCTGGGTGCACTGTCTGGGTGCTCCGTCTGGGTGCTCCATCTGAGTGCATTGTCTGGGTGCACTGTCTAGGTGATCTGTCTGGGTGCACTGTCTGCATAGTGTGTCTGGGTGCACTTTCTGGGTGGTCTGTCTCAGCACGCTGTGTGGGCACACTGGTGATCTGACTGAATGCTCTGTCTGAGTGCACTGTCTGTGTGGCCTGCCTGGGTGGTCTCTCTGGGTGGTCTCTCTGGGTGCACTGTCTGGGTTCACTGTCTGTGTGGGCTTTCTGGGTGGTCTGTCTCAACACGCTGTCTGGGCACGCTGGTGATCTGTCTGAATGCTCTGTCTGAGTGCTTAGTTTGTGTGGTCTGCCTGGGTAGTCTGTCTGGGCTCGCTGTCAGGCGATCTGTCTGGGTACTTTGTCTGGTCATGCTGTCTGGTTGCACTGTCTGGTTGGATTGTTTGGGTGCACTGTCTGGGAGCACTGTCTGAGTGCACTGTCTGGGTGCCCTGTCTGGAAGTTCTGTCTGGATGCTTTCTCAAGGTGGTCTGAATGGTCTGTCAAGGTGCACCGTCTAGCTTGTCTGTCTGGGTGGTCTGTTTGGGTGGCCTATCTGGGAGCACTGTCTGGGTGCTTTGTCTGCATGCACATTCTGCATGTCTGGGATTAATTTCTGAATGCTACTGCTGGGCTCTCTGTTGCGGTGCTCTGTCTTGGTGCGCTGTCTGGTAATGCTGCCTGGGTATGATATCTGGGTCCCCTGTCTGCCTGCACTACCAGGGAGCACTGTCTGGAAACTCTGTCTGGGTGCTCTTTATGGCTGCACTGTCTGGGTGCTCTATCTAGGCCCAATATCTGGGTACTCTCTCTGGGTGTGCTGTCAGGACACGCTGTCTGGGCGTGCTGTCTGGGTGCTTTGTCTGGGTGTGCTGTCTGGGTGCGCTGTCTGCATGCTCTGTCTGGGTGCACTGTCTGGGTGTGTTGTCTGGGCTTTCTGTCTGGGTGCTCTGTCTGGGTGTGCTGTCTGAGTGTGCTGTCTGAGTGCGCTATCTGAGCGTGCTGTCTCGGTGCTTTGTCTGGGTGCCCTGTCTGGGTGTGCTGTCTGGGTGCTCTGTCTAGGTGCTCTGTCTGGGTATGCTGTCTGGGTACTCTGTCTGGGCATGCTGTCTGAGTGCTCTGTCTGGGTGTGCTGTCTGGGTGCCCTGTCTGGGTGTGCTGTCTGGGTGCTCTGTCTGGGTATGCTGTCTGGGCATGCTGTCTGAGTGCTCTGTCTGGGTGTGCTGTCTGGGTGCTTTGTCTGGGTGCCTTGTCTGGGTGCACTCTCTGGGCCTTCTATCTGGGTATGCTGTCTGGGTGTGCTGTCTGGGTGAGTTGTCTGGGTGCGCTGTCTGGGTGCTCTGTCTGGGTGCACTCTCTGGGCCTTTTATCTGGGTGTGCTGTCTGGGTGTGCTGTCTGGGTGAGTTGTCTGGGTGCTTTGTCTGGGTGCTCTGTCTGGTGCTCTGTCTGGGTGTACTCTCTGGGCCTTCTGTCTGGGTGCGCTGTCTGGGTGTGCTGTCTGGATGCTCTGTCTGGGTGCAATGTCTTTGTGCACTGTCTGGGTGCTCTGTCTGGGCGTGCTGTCTGGGATGTTCTGTTTGGGCATGCTGTCTGGGTGCTCTGTCTGGGTATGCTGTCTGGGTGCTCTGTCTGGGTCCGCTATCTGGGTGCTCTGTCTGGATGTGCTGTCTGGGTGCACTGTCTGGGCACACTGTCTGGGTGCACTCTCTGGGTGCTCTTACTGAGTGCTTTGTCTGGATGCTCTGACTGGGTGCGCTGTGTGTGCATTGTCTGGGCGCTGTGTCTGGGTACGCTGTCTGGGTGCTCTTTCTTGGAGCTGTCCGAGCATGCTGCCTGGGTGCTCTGACTGGGTGCGCTGTGTGGGTGCTTTGTCGGTGTGCGTTGTCTGGACGCTCTGTCTGGGTGCTCTATCTGGGTGCTCTGTCTGTGTGCACTGTCTGGGCACTCTGCCAGTGTGCTCAGTCTGGGTGCTCTTTCTGGGTGCTCTGTCCAGGCGCTCTGTCTGGGCGCTCTGTCTGTGTGCTCTGTGTGGTCATTCTGTCTGGTCGCTCTGTCTGGGCGCTCTGTCTGGACGCTCTGTCTGTACGCTCTGTCTGTGCGCTCTGTTTGTGTGCTCTGTCTGGGTGCTCTGTTTCAGTGCTCTGTCTGTGCGCTCTGTCTGTGCGCTCTGTCTGTGTGCTCTTTCTGGGTGCTCTGTCCAGGCGCTCTGTCTGGGCGCTCTGTCTGTGTGCTCTGTGTGGTCATTCTGTCTGGTCGCTCTGTCTGGGCGCTCTGTCTGGACGCTCTGTCTGTGCGCTCTGTTTGTGTGCTCTGTCTGGGTGCTCTGTTTCAGTGCTCTGTCTGAGCGCTCTGTCTGAGCGCTCTGTCTGAGCGCTCTGTCTGTGCGCTCTGTTTGTGTGCTCTGTCTGGGTGCTCTGTTTCAGTGCTCTGTCTGAGCGCTCTGTCTGTGTGCTCTGTGCCTTTGTTGGGAATGACTAATCTTTGTTTATTATTGACTTGTCTTATGTTCTGATTAATTATGAACTTGATCATTAATTGACTTTTCTGTTATAATAAATGCGTGATTGAAATGGCTTCTAATAACTGAAAGGCAGTAACCCATCACTTTTATTCTTAGATTGTGTGGACGCAAGAAAACTCTGGCTATCACCAGACCAAGAGAGGATAATGCAGCAATCATGGAGAATGGAAATGGGAGAGACTTGGTGGATGAAGGTGGCCTGAAAGCCGATATAAAGAGATCTGATGAATGGATCCAGCTGATGAAGAAAGATGATGTGGAGGTTGTGTCTGAATCAGCTGAAGCTGCCCGGTTAATGAGTGGTGAGGAGGCGGGGGAAGTGTCCAACACAGAGATGATGACAGCTACACAGGAGCAAGAGAACAGGAGCTAGGTGGAGTACGAGATGGTGATGAAGCTCTCCCCCTCTCATCTCCACATTCTTCACATGTCACTCACTGAATGCAAATCTACTAAATGCGTCTGTCAGCACTTTGATAAGCTTTGTGTTACATCCTCTAAAATTCTTCAAAGATCCATATTTACGATGCCTGCTTTCAGCACCATTGTAAGCTTCATCAACAGAGGCTATTTCACATTCCTGTCGAAAATGTCGCCCGTGTCTGATCGTTCTACTCTCATATCAAAACATTTCTTTCTAGTGTTGAACTATGTTGTTCTCATGTTCAACATGTCACTCTTGTCTTAGATTGTTATTTTCTGTTGAATGTGTCACCTTCGGGGCAGACTGCTTTGTTCTCATGTCAGTCCGTATCATTCTCTTGTCAGCCCATGTCATTCCCATGTCAGTCTGTATCATTCACATGTCATTCTCGTATCAGTCTGTGTCATTCTTGTGTCAGTCGGTGTCATTCTCATGTCAGCCCATGATGTTCTTGTGTTGGACTTTGTCGGCCTGGTAACAAACCATTTTTCTCTTGTGTTGTTCTCATGTCAGAACATTTTCTTGTGTTGAACTGTGATGCTCTCTTGTTGGATCATGTCAGTCGAGTATTGGATCATTTCAGTTTCATGTCAGCCCGTGTCACTCTCATGTCAAGCTGTTTCACTCTAGTGGTGGTCTCTTGCTGTATGGTTTCTCTGTGTGATGGTTTAATGTGAAGTGCTTCCCCTTACCCATTAGCAAGCTTTCCTCCTTGCTTCAGGCTTGCTCCTAGTATTCATCGCATTGGGACTGAAGGGATGAGGAGTCTGTTAAACTGGCTGAGGGGAGCTATGTGAAAGTGAATGTGGGCATTAGCCTCCCCTTCAATAGTTCACTTTCCCATTCAGGTGGTGGGTTGAGATGATCTGAGCTCTGAGTGACAGCTGGGGAGGGTACAGGACATGGCAGCTTCTCCATCGGCCTGTGGCCAATGAAAGAACCCAGATTTCAATCAGAGACCAGCTCGATACACGATCCCCATCACATCTGACTCAGACTGGAGTCTCTGTGAATGATTCCTGCCATTTCATTACATCTCATCCATTTATCCAACAACATTTTCTCTTGCTTCTGAAAAGCTCACTTCTGTGTTCATTCCAGAAAATCACTTACGAGAGCATTAAAACAGTTTTAATAGGGATTGGCCGGTACTGAGAGTTACAGATTGTTCTTTCACCTCTACCCTTGAACCAAGATTATACTATCTGCAAATACACAATGGAATGAGTCTGATAAACTTTATTCCAGTTTTGGTGCTAAATTCACAGCACCATGGGCTCCATGTTTTTGAACAAATTGGCAATATCCTCGGTAAGTTGTGAGCACAGCAGTGTGGACATAGCACGAGGGCCCCTCTACACACAGCCTGGTAGAACATTGTCAGAATGGTGGAGAGGAAGTTCAGTTCACAACTTGACCTGTATTATACCAAAACTGGGAATGTTTGGGGCCAGTACAGGGGAACTTTACTCTGGATCTTATGTTAACTGTGTCTGATTAAAATTCTGATTTGCTGACTAAAATGGCAAAGATTTCCATTCCCATAGCCAATCAGTAAAGTGTTAGACCTCCACAGCCGATTGGAAAAATATCCCATTCCCATCAAACTGTAGAACACAAAATCTATTCACAAATGTAAGAAAATATTCAAGAGTTGTGTGTGTGTGAAGGAATTGTATGTTAATATTTTTAAACTAGTTTTAATAACCACATGTAATGTTGTTCAATGCCAATCTAGGCTGCGATGTGATGGGCTACACCTTCAGAGTAATGTGGGGATTGGCTGTTAAATATCATTGTGTCAGTATTGCAGACTGCAGGAGGGTATAGCTCATGATCTTTGCTGATTCATTGAGCTACAGGGATTGGTATTTCCAGTCTGCAACAGTTCATATTTAATCATGAGTAAACCTGCTAGTGAGAGGCATCACTTAGTCAAGGATGGCCTAGGTGATGTCAGTATCAGTACTCACAGCATTCTGGCCTTCCCACTTTTCCCTGCCCCATTCCAGGCCTTCCCACTCTCTCCCTTCCCTTCTGCTGGCTTCCCCTTTCCCCAATCCCAAACTGCCCACCCTCCCTCTCCACCTGACCCCCTCTCGCCCACCAAAGATCCTCCCACCTTTCCCTTCCCCCACTCATTAATGGAGTCTTTCTGTCATTTGTCATTAGGGTTGCCAACTGTGAGGAAGTATATTCCTGGATGTTTATCACATGACTTCCCACCCCGCCTTTGCTCCAGCCATTATTCAGACAACACATCTATCCTTGTGACACACTGCCTCCTTAATGGAAAGCAAGAAGACTCATTAGCCAATTGGATGATGCTTGACTATCAGTCAAACAGCTTTTTCTCCTCCTATTTGCAATATTTTTATGTCTGGTAAAGAAAATGACCAAATTAAGCGATCGTTATTAATGTCCTGATGGTTTTTCTCCAGGGTTGCACACAGCAGTGTCCTGGAGATTGATCTTCAATTCCTGGAGACTCCAGGCCAATCCAGGAGGGTTGGCGACCCTATTTTCCATGTGAATGGCCTGTTTGACTTTACTGAGCAAAATAAAACATTGCAAATGCTGAAAATCTGAAATTAAAAATAGAGAAATCTGGAAATATTCAGCAGGTTATTGGACTCCTATAGAGCCAGAAACAAGAGTTTAATGGCTCAGTTTGGATTGAAAAGTTACTGGCCTGAAGGATTAATACTATTCCTCTCCCCATTGTTGTCCTCACTGAATTGGTTTCATAGGACATCACCTTCATCAGATTTACTTGCACTGTGAGTGCAAATTACTAATGCAATGAAAGCGGGTGCAAGGTTATTGGTGATCTGGCTGGTAGAATAGTGTTGTAAAAATTACTTTTATAAGAAAGATGTGTGTCTTACTTCCTGCATTGTACATATTATTTAGCTCATCCCACTTACATGGGATCATTGTTTTAAAAGCAGATTTACTCAGGAGCAATCATGCCCTATACAGTGTTTGATGCATAGAAATAGCTGGACACCCCATCCCCTCCAATTGAGCTGTTTCATTCTCTGCTTTCTGCTGGTGATCCTGGCAGATTTTCTTAAGCTATTGTTGGTCTTGGAGATATTTGGTCACCACAAAAGATCCTTTAGTCACTGTGGACGTGTAAGGAAGAACTGAATACTTGTGACCTTCAGATGTGTGCCTTCCCCACCCATCCACAATGAAGAATGGTATAGTGCGAGTTCACCAGCTCAAATGTATGTGCTCGGAGATTTCCCCCTCTCTTCAAACAGATAATAATTGCCCCCCCCAACCCAATCTCATTACCTTAGTCTGTTGACATAGCTGGACAGAAGACTCACACATAAGGAGGACTGCAAAGAGAAAATGACATTGAAATCTTTATCGAGACTTGTGAATATCTTATTTATACTCTTTGCCTGGGTTGAATGATGAGCCCTAAGCTCTAGTTCCCGGTTTGGTATATTGGGTAGATTAGCATTGGGTTATTAATTTCTCTGTAATTGCCCTGGTCTCCACAAATTAAAAGATTAATCTCTGGGACTCTGCTGCAAACAACATGGGAGGAAAAGCATCAAGATGGGGACACAATCTAGTGGACAAACACTGTTTGAATTGGAGAGGGAAAGGCTGATGTGTCATCCTTGAAGACTGCAGTTGGTCTCAGGTACTCAGCTTGAAGCAGTGTTATAGCTCCATTCCTGTGCAGCACACTGAATCAATACCATTCCAACACTGGGTCACATCGGCTTTCCACAGTGTGCTACTAATATATCACAATACAATATCACAACTAGACTAACCTTTTTCCTACTTTGGTCCTTGGATCCAATAGCAGAAATTTCATCCAGAAGGCTGAAGAGATTCTGGGGTAGATTTTTGACATTTTCATGCAATTTAATACAGAATGTTCCAGGACCCATATCAGAGGGATTCTGAATCTGCCTCCACTTCCCTCCACTCCTGAGATCCCTGGATACAGCACCAACGTGTGTTAGTGAAATGATAAGAAACTGACCCAGTGCAGTGTGTCAGGCTCGTAGTTCAGGCTGGGGACTCGCAATCTCCCAGCCCAGCTTTGTAAATTAAGATATGTTTGAAATGACTTAAAGCAGGAAAGGGCCTGTTGTCAGTGTAATTGTGTTGACCCTTAATAAACTTGTATCAAATTCCTCTCTCATCAGCTTAACATAGGCATAGAGTCAAAGAGCGGTAAGTGGGTTAGCACTGCACTGAAATACTGGAGAAAGGAGTTGGGTACATATATGTTGAGCATCTTCATGATCATGGGCAACAGTCATTGCCAGGTGTTACTTACCAAAACTACTACTTTTATTTTTTAATGGGTAAGTTGCAAGTTAATGTAAAGGCTGTGGTTACGAGATACAAAGATATTTATTTTGGGTTGTTCTGTATTATAATTGGATGCTGTAAAGGTCAATGATAAACCTCCACGTCATATGGCTATTAACATGTATTTCAAACTCCAATGGAGTAAATAGTCTTCTGTATTTATATTAAAAACACTTATTATAAAAATGTGCTTCTGACATTTTTTTCTTTGTGATGCCTGAATGACAGAATTCACACCATAACGTGTCTCGGTGTTAGTCTGTGTGTGTGTGTGCGTGCATACATTTTTGTGTATTCTTGTGTGTCTGTCTCTGTGTTTCAGTTTCTTTAGTGCTCCTCTGTGTTTCTGTTTGTGTGTGTGTCTGTGTGTGTCTCTGTGTGTTTGTGTAACTGTGTGGCCAGTGTTATTAAGCCCTTAATGCCAGTGGGATCTTCCGGTCTTGCCGATGTGAACAGAGATTTCAATGCCTCGCTGGCCCCATGAGAGAACCCATGCATGTGTATGAGTCTGTGTTTTTCTGTCCAAGTCCATGCATTATGGTCTCTGTGTTCTCAGTATGTGCTTCTGTGGGTGTATGTTTCTGTGGGCCCATGCATGCACATGTTTCTGTTTGTATCTATGTGCTTATGTCTCTATTGTGTTTCTGCCTGGATGTGTGTGTGCCTATGTGTGATTGACACTAATATCAGCTGGAATATCAACTAGATGAAATGGTTAGATGAAGAGCAGTGGGAGGAGACTTTCATGGAAGGCAGTTGGGTGAAATGGCTTGTTTCAGTGCTGTAGGCTCAATATAATACAATCTAATATTTCACTCAATATCAACCCAAAGAAATAATGTGGAAGAAATTCTAATATCTAAGAATTCTGTATCTGGGGAAAGTCAGAAATGATCAGTAGACTGAATGTGATGGGATTACTGCACTGATCTGTGCTGGATCTGCCTTAGGAACTGGCTCAGTTCTGATGTAGAGCTATTAGGAACCAAAAGGTGGAAGTGAAGGTCTCTTGTAGTATTCTGATTTGTGGAGATGAAACCCCATCTCCTTTATTTGTTAAATCTACAGCTGCAAGGAATTGGGAGAACAAAGGAGGGAATGAAGAAAGGTCACATAATACCCAAGAGTTTGCAACTTGGATCATCGATTTATCCAATTTCAAATTCTAACAGAGTGCTGATGTCCAACATCTCCTGATGTTCCACATAAGAGGGGTCTAGGATGGACCTTTAATAAGATGTTCAATGCTCTGATTTAGCAAGTAAGTAACTTTCATAATCATCCCTCTTGACTGTTCATTGCATAGCTTATCTTTTTCATTGGCCTGCATGGAACTGCCAGTGGTTTTGTGGCTGATTCAGTGAGCTTGGGTGGTGATCCTGGGATCAAGTCCCCTGGCCCCTGACCCTGCCAGAGCTGGCAGTGTCAGTGGGACGGTATGTCCTTGGAAGGGCAGGTGGCTTCATGCTCCACTTTGGTGGAGAGAGAAACATCTTTCCTCTGCTGTTTGCCTTTCTGTGGGGAGTTAACCAGGCACAGTTGGGGAGGAAAGGGATTTCTACACAGAATATTGGAGTGAGAGGAGTGGAGCATTTGGAGGGGAGGATTGTTGCAATAAAGAAAGTTACACAGTTGGGCAGGGCAAGGCTAGGGAAGTGAGAATTCTAAATTTTAAATAGGGCGAAATCCTGAGCCTGCGTTCGCCATCTTCAAGATTGCTGGTAGGAGCTCAAGATCCAGGAGTTGCAGTTCTTGCCAGCGAGAATGCGACTTTGGATCTTCCCCATCCCTCGCCGGTGACTTCATCAGGTTCAGGCCCACATGCATTTTCAATATTAACCTGTCCTCTCACCATAACTTGACCCCTTGCCATATCTTTAAACCACGTTGACTTGACGTCACGTGGGCGTGGTTTACAACAGGTTCACACAGACGTAAATCTGTGATGGGGGTCTCCCCAGGGGTGCAAAGGGGCATGGAGGACATAGCCAGGCAGTGCCAGCCTCACAGTATCAACCTGTGCCAAGGGGCATTCCCCAGTGGGAGCTCCAATTGGGGGATGGTGGAGGGGGTTAATGCAGCTGTGGTTGTGGGCTGAAAGCACTCCAACAAGCAGGGGTGCTGGATGCTGGCAGTGTGCATTGTGAGGGTAGGGGTGTGCCAGCTCTGACTATGGGATGGTGGGCGGGGGGATGGAGAAAGGGCTGGTGATCGCTGGGAGGGGAAGAAGTGACTGCTGATCATGAGGGTGGAGAGTATGCTTGTTCTGATCAGGAGTGGGAAGAGGTACCCCTGAGACCTCAGTGGTGGGGTGGGGGGGGGGGGGGTGTTTATTGTAGATCCGAAGATCTGATCAGGGCGCCCTTTAAAGATGGTTCCCAGATCTCTGAGCAGCTGAATTTTGCTGGCGTGTTTAAGCCCCGTTCCCCTCTATGACGGTGTGAATCATGACCCCTTGATGTTCTTTGGCAGAGTGTGGCAGAATCTGCAGAGAAAACTGACTGGATTCTCTGGAGAGAAACACACCAGTTTTCCAGCCAGAAACAACACTCTAATTTTTGGTAAGATTTTGCCCTTAGTGTGGGATAAGACACATGCAGCAGAATTTTAATTGAGCTGAAGCTTATGTAGGGTGGAAGGTGGGAGGCCAGCAGAAGCATTGGAATAGTTGTCTGAAGATACCAAAGCCCAGATGGTTGAAGGTTTCAGTAGATGGACTAAGGCAGGGCCAAGGGGGGAGTGAGGACAACCTTATAGAGATAGATGTCATCGATGTTGCTAATAGAGAGGATGTGAGATACGAAATTCAACTTCGGATCAAAAAGTATGAAAGGTATAAGGTTACAAATAGTTGATCGTTCACCTGACATAATGACCAAGTGGGAGAAGAAATTATTGACACGACATCAGAGCTTGTGTAGAAACCAAAATCCATTCACAAAGTTCTGCTGAAGGAAATTGCATCATCCAAATCTGACGACACAGGAGCAGTGGAGTTGGCTAAGAGAGATTATGAGGACTGGCTGCATTGACTAATTTTATGTTCTCTTGAGTACAGAAGATTAAAGGGTGATCTAATTGAGCTGTTTAAGATTATTAAAGGAGGGTAGATAGAACACTGACATCTACCCAACAATGTGGAAGATTGCCCAATTTTGGTCTGTCCACAAGAAGCAGACAATTCCAACCTGCCAATCGCCACCTCCACTCTGTGTCAGCAAAATGATGGAAGGCATTGCAGACAGGGCTATCAAACGGCTCACTGATGCTCAGTTTGGATTCTGCCAGGGTGACTCGGTTTCAGGCCTTATTACAGTCTTGGTCTAAACATGAACCATAATCTAGAGGAGAGTTAAAAGTGACTTTCCTTGACATTAAAGTAGAACTTTACTGAATGTGGCATCAAGGAGAACGAATATAACTGAACTCAGTGAGAATCAGGGGAAAAACTCCTCATTGACTAGAGCCACACCTAACACAAAGAAAAATGCCTGTCATTGTTGGAGGTCAATCATCTCAATCCCAGGACATCACTGCAGGGGTTCCTCAGGGAAGTGCCCTGAGTCCAACCATCTTGTGCTGCTTCAACAATGACCTTCCTTCCATCAAATGGTCAGAGTTCACTGATGATTGCACAATGTTCAGTACAATTTGCAACTCCTCAGATACTGAATCATTCACATTCACGTATCACTCATTGTCCTGGAGCAGGGCAGTGAATATTTAAACAGCTCTCAGAAGACATGTCTAGGTTTGATATGATAGTAAGAGCTCTTGAAAAATACTTTGGTCCAAAGGAAAGTATGATGGGTCAAATGATATATACTACACCAGAGATGCCAGGGAAATGGTAATCCCATGAAATAATATGTGGCAGCTATGTGGGAGCTGGCTTCCACGTGTACATTTGGCACATTAACCAATGAACTAAAGTGTGACACGCTGAGAATGTGAAGCTCAGCTCTGTCCCAAAACCCTGCTCATTTATTTTCCCCACTCCTGTGAGGAAACGGTTTCTTCAGCAACACATTTTAAGAACCAAAAACAGTGCAGTTGGAGAAATAACAATAGGGAAACACCAAGCAATGAATTGCATACTTGAAATGAGGTACCAATAAACATTTATTAGATTTTTTCTGTAAATTTATATAACACCAAAAATACAGCACAAAGTGAAATAATCCCATTGTGTGTCACTTTCCTTCAATTATACAAAGAATGTAAGTTTGTACACGAGGACCCAACAGCAATTTCACAAAGTATGACAGTATACAAAAGATCAGAAAATCTTCTATATAAAATGGTGAAGATAGAGATGTTTATCTGCACGTGGGTCTTGACACAGGAAGTCAGCTATAACCATATGTGTAACTCGCAATCCCATTCAGTGCACCCTGTACTGACCAATTCTGTATGCAGAAAATGAAGTAAACCAATTTGGCCATCAGTTAGCCAATGCTGAGACATAGCAGTCACAGAAAATGGGAGTCCACTTATTGGTAATGGGGCAACATGGAGATTGTAGATGAAGGAAGACTGGTAACAGAAGGGATGGGCGAAGAGAAGGTGGAGGAGGGGAGAAAGGAAATGGATGGGACTGAGATTCTGTGAGATTGTGCTGGAATATTGCTAGCAGCTGTAAGACCAGAACATAGGAGCAGAAGTAGGTTATTTGGCCCATCAAGTCTACTCTGTCATTCGATGAGATCATGACTTATCTGATATGATCATCCTCAACTTCACTTTCTTGTCTTATCCCCATAACCCTCGATTCCCTCACTGATTACAAATCTGTCTTTCTCAGCCTTGAACCTACGTAACGACCCACCCTCCAGAGCCTTCTGCAGTAAAGAATTCCACAGATTCACTATCCTTGGAGAGAAGAAATGTCTTCTCATCTGTCTTAAATGGGCAATCCCCTTACTCTGAGATCCTATATGTATTAATAAGGTCACTTCTTATTCTTCTAAACTCCAACGAATACAGTCCCATGAGAAGATGATGCAAATATTTTACAGTGGATGTGCCTTTTAGAAAGTGGATTAGCCAACTTTTGGTCTTTAGTGAATTTGCCCCTAAGTAAGGTGGATTACCTTTAAGCATATTTACCTCGAAAGGTTTTTACTGTAACATTGATTATCATCCTATTTACCCCTCAGTGTTTAACGTAGCACTGCTTATTGTCATATTTACCCCTCAGATGCAGTTCATTGTAACAGTGATGTTATTCTTCAGGATATTTATTAGGATATTGATATCATTGTATTAACTGTCAGAATGGTAGGTTACAGGAAGTCTTGTTTATTGCAGTATTAATTGCACCATCCACCCCATTGTATTCACCCAGAGAAGGTGGATTACTCATCCTACTTTTAATTTTGATACCTATTGGAGAGTGGAATGTCTTAATGATCCTTTTTTTCCCCCTGAATTTATACCTCAAGAGGGTGAATTACTCTCATTCGAGATTCTGACATTTTAATCCTTGGGTTGGGGAAATGAATCTAACCCTGATGTTTCTGGTTATGGTGACTCCACATCACTCTTGTTGCGTGATTGCTTTCATTGTACTTTTAGCCAATGGAAGTCCCGTGATCTGTGCTTCAGGTAGGAGCAGAAATTCACTGGTATCTATTGCTTCTTTCCTGTAGAATCGAGAAATCCAATGCAAGTGTAAGTGACACTATGAAGAATGGTTTGCACATATGGATAAAATCCAAAATTGGCTATCCAAAAGAAAGTCACTGAATGGTCTGTTGGTGTGATCCCAGTAAGAAGTCTCACAACACCAGGTTAAAAACCAAAGGTTTATTTGAAATCTCCAGCTTTCAGAGCGCTGCTCCTTCATCAGGTGAGAGAAGAGGTTGGTTCACAAACCCACAGCATATATAGGCATTCACCTCAGTCCAATGCTGGCATCTCCACATCATGGTGTGACCCCAGGCAGTGTGACTGATTTACTGGCAAGCTGAGGGCATTAAAAAGCTGCCTATTCTTTTAATGGGATGAGATACATGTTACACTTAGAGCTGACTTCCTCTGAAAATACCGCGCTTTCTGTTTAAGGTATTACCATGTCACTTACGTGCACAACACTCACCATGGTTACATACCAACTGTAAACTTACAGATTTGCCCGGCTGTCCCACACAACCAAGTTGGGCCGCACACAAACACACACCAGTAAATCAGGTTTGATTTGCAAACAAAACAGCAAAGTATTTACATTGCAACAGCTGTAAAGGAAAAATGTGACAATTGCAAGGAATAGACATCCACCTCCACCTTCTCCCTACAGAAATTTCTCCATCAAGGGCACTTTCCTTCTACAGAGGACAAAATTCATTAGAATAGCCACTGTGTGTTAACCCTTGACCTCTTTCCTAACTCATACTGCGTTTATACTGGTCTGAAAGAAATTGCATTTACACAGCACTTGCCACAGCCACTGGACGTCTCAAAGCTCTTTACAGCCAATGAAGTACTTTCAAAGTGCACTCACTGACGTAATGTAGATATCTAAGCTGGGTTCAGGGAATGCTGGAGTCTGTCTAACTTGTAGTTACTGGCCTGAGCTGGGTTCAGGAGAGGTTGGAACCCGTCTATCTTGTAGTTACTGGCCTGAGCTGGGTTCAGGAGAGGCTGGAACCCGTCTATCCTGTAGTTACTGGTCTGAGCTGGGTTCAGGGGAGTCTGGAACCTGTCTATCCTGTAGTTACTGGTCTGAGCTGGGTTCAGGAGAGTCTGGAACCTGTCTATCCTGTAGTTACTGGTCTGAGCTGGGTTCAGGGGAGGATGGAGTCTGTCTATGCTGCTGCGAGTGAGGTCACTGTGACAGGACTGCCCAGCTTGTCCTGTTAAGCCTTTGAGCGCTGGCCATGTCTCTTCTCATCAACATTTAAGAGGTGGTGGCTGAAGGGGCCGGGGGGGGGGGGGGGGGGGGGCATTGCGGGTTGCTAGTTGTGAGAAGGAGTGAATAGGCAGATTGACCAACAAACAGGACTCATCCACCAGTCAGAGAGCTTGTTTGCTTTCCAAGGGTGGATGTATATGAGAGAGCTGGTGTTGGATAGTTGGAGGCTGGTAGTTCTGTGATAAAGCTTTCAGGAATCTGTCTCACCAGAGTCATTGATCTTAATGCTATGGAAACACTTAAATGGGAGATCTGGTGATCTTGGGCTTCCCACTCTCCCCAAGCAGTTTTATCTCCAGTCTACTCTGGTGTTGCATTGCACCCCAAGCAATGTCAAACAGTCTGAGCTTCCCTCCTCCAGTGAATCCCACACTTCAATTCCCCAGAGTCAGTTGGGGTCAAAGCATCAGAATTGTCTGATGATATTAGTGAATTCTTCACTGTAGCAATACCTAATGCTGCCACGTAAATGCCCCTTTGATTGGGATACATCAGTACGGAGGCCAAACAAAATGGGTGGCTTTTCACTAAGCACTTAAAGTTAAGAAGGAGATTGAAGAAAGAGAGAGACTAAGTTAACCTCGATACAATAACACTGAGTCACATCGTTCTATCTCCTACAGGCTGGTCACAGCAGCAGAGAGGCATAAATCCACTCGGGGATGTGATCTGAGAGAATATGTCGTTTATAGATTCAAATCTGAACGAAGGACCTCGGAAGCTACTTTGAATAGCAATGTTTCACCATGCCATCTGATCAAGGGTGCTAATGGTGTCTAAAGGCATTACAAATCAAGTTTATTTTAAAATCAACATTAGACTTGTACTGTAAAAGTAAAGTTGCCATAGTCCCAGACGACCATAGGTTGCTCTTCCCTTTAAGGGGGAGAGTTGATGGGTGCTGATTTAATCTGAGGATCACCACACCTCAGGCGATTGGCAAGGTTGAGAAAGCGAATAACCTCAGCGGGTACGGGAATTGTACCCACGCTGTTGGTGTCGCTCTACATCACAAACCAGCAGTGCAGCCAACTGAGACTGTACATTAGAACTCCACTGCCACCCAGCACTGAGGCATCTTTCTAAGCCTTATCACTTATGGAGAGTATAAAGAAAAGTTAATGCCTTTAGAAGAATTGGCAGCAACAATTATCAGCTTCCAGTTTATTTGGTGAAGAAAATTAGGGAAAGATGTATTCTGCTCTCAAAGGTTATGGAATGCAACATATGCATAGTAACTGAGGTAGCACTGCCCTGCTACCCTTTTCTGTAGATTTGATTCTGTAGGGAGAATCTCCCTGATCATCTCTTTGTTAATTAAGGAAAATCCAGGCCTGCAAACCAAGTAGTAAGCTGCGTGCACTTCAACACTGAAGTAGAAGGATCTGCAGCTAGAGATTTAGATCGCCATGTCCACCCCACAAGAGCCCAGATCAGCATTCCAATCATTTGTAGAGAATCTTTCCAAACTTGTACCTCTTTTCTAAAAGACAGTGAGACATCACTGAGGCCAGTGCCTCAGAGTGGGTGGTTCCCCGAGTGCTACATGCCCCATCTTTACAGGGTGGTATTACCCTGCCTGCCAGGTTCTTACAGATCTCCCAATATTCTCCCTCTGCCCCGAATGGGAATACAAATGAACATCAATTAACTCCTGGCCGGGCTGCACCAATCACCCACCTGACAGCTATCCCTAGCTGACAACACTGTTCAAGACCAGCTGGTGGTTGGCACCAGCCTGTTTAACCGCTGAGTGCGTGGCAGCAGTGTCATATTCTAACTGCCCACAGAGATGGCAACACTTTTCAATCGCTGGAGGTGGATGCAAAGTGAAGATAACACCCGGCGTGAGCTGATGATCCTGTCTTTCTCCATTCTCTCGAGTCCTGGTCAGCAGTCATTCCAATCACCTCACAACCCACACGGTCAGCTCCTCTGGATCCCCAATGCACTGCATTTCTCAGTCAGTTATTGGTTTTTAGTCACAAAAAAAAACTACACCTGCGACGTTTTGCTATCAAAATACATATAAAGCTCTCTTAGGGGTTTGGAAAGCTGATGTTAAGAGTTATGTGAGCATACAAAAGTTATGTCAAAATGTAAGAACAATTAACACCCAGTGTTGCCCGATTGTTTCAATGTGCACTACTTTTCATGCAAGGTTTACATTAAACACAAGTGTACAAGATTAAATAACAGTCCACAAGTAATACAACAGCTCAAGGAGACATTCTGAGAAAATAGAAAACCAGTTAACACCAAACAACAAAGACCCAACTGGATCCTTAAAAAGCCATTTGCTTCAAGGATTGATACCTGGAAACTTATTCCAATGACTCATTTCATCTGTGAAATCTCTCAGCAAAGGATTTTAACACTGATTGTACAGATTGTAATATATTCTTACCTGTCACACATGATGAACAATACTGCTTTAAAAAAAAAATCACAACCCACCCCCAGCGCATGAGGATACCTTTCAGTTAACCAGGACAGTGTGTGTTGGGTTATGTGATCCTTGCATTTATATTTGCCAAAGATATCAGGGGAAGACATTCTAGAGACATACACCCTCTCTCATTGCTTCATATTTAAATAGTTCCCTGCCCTCTCCCAGGACATAGTGCATCATGTGGCAATGTAGTGAATTTTGCAAAAACTTGGACATAAGGTTGTGGTCGTCCATTGCGCTGAAGCGAAAGGCAATGTCTGAGGAATGGATCACGCAGAGACATTATTTATTTAATGCTTTTAGCCAGTAGCAGATGCATGTGACTGATAGGTTCCAACAGTAGTGGCGCCTTAACCACCCACTGGATCCAATGCCAGATTGGTTGCCATGTAATTACAAGGGATCAGTGGTCGAGTGGGACAAGGCAAAAGATTCACCTCTTTCACTAGCTCTAAAGACTTGGTAGTTAACTCATTCCTTAGCTGAATAGGATCACAGCGCTTCCAGTGTTCCAGTAGCAGGGCAGCTTTGCTGATTCCAGCCAGGCTATGTATATAACATGAATTATCTATGTATTTTAATGGGATTATGTAACCTAATATTGGCTCAGTAAAGATCTGGCACCAAAACATTCTTAATCCTGCAAGAGGCACTGTTTTATTAAAGGAGCGGTATTTTGGCTCATCTGAGAGCTATCATCTCATTGCAAATTTTGGATGATATCTTAATGCTGAAATAGTTTGCTGATATTCAAAGGTAGCTTTTAACCTCAGCACTGCTCCAGTGATCTGGAGTCTGTTGTCATATCTCAGCTTCATCCTCTTGGAATAAGTCTATTTGGCCACATGATTGGCCCCATCAGCCTGGTGCCTGGGCTCTGTTCTCAGCATTATCTAGGCGGTCGTAGAGCATAAATGGGTCAATATAGAAAAGAAAGGTCTGGTGCAGAGGAAGGCTTTTTAAATATCTGAGTCAGGAACAACCTTTATGCTTGCTCCCCCTGCTGGAATGTTTAATTCTATCCACTCCCCCCTCACCTAGATCTCTGAAAGAAGCCATGCTGGTGTTGAATATTCAAAAAAAATGTCCACAACCTTCTAACAAGCTGAAATGGCAAGAGGACACCTTCCATTCAAAATTTGCAGGGGGAGTCACGTGGAACTGGACTGGTATTGGGCTAGCACCGTTATTATGCCCCCCACCACTCCATTGACAAGCAATCAACTAGGGGAGCTACTGTGCCGAAATGAGGCCTTGGTCTGTGAGGTACCTCCACAGCCTTGCCTGTTGACCTTGCTGGTTGGCATTGCTTGTTAGCCTTGCCTGTTGGTCAATGCTGATAGTTTGCAGCACATTTCCCAGCACTACCCATCACATTATGTGGCAGGTTCTGCTCAGAGGTCATTTCTGACTTCAAGAGAGTTGGGATGAGGGGTAGTACATGACATCATTGCTGGACTAATGCACTTGTGGATTTTACTAATGGCAGTAACGTGCATAAAGCCAGACCATGTCCCTGAGAATGGCCAATCCCAAGTAGTTAGGCCAAAAACTGTGCTTAATAGTAATACTAACTGTGCGATTTTGTAAAATCCAACATGGTAGATAGAGAGCTCAAAGTCCAGGATGTGCAGTCAAGGCCTGCCCTGTGACATGAGCATGAACTGAACAGCCCACGCAATTCTCAATCAGGTCAAAGACTGGGGATAACAGGGAAAGGGAATGTTTTACAAACTGGATGTGCATTGGCTGCAATTCTTGTGCTTTGATTGATGGATTTGGTTTTACCAATGGGGCTCCACACGCACTCCCTCCTCTTTCCCACTTGACTGTTTGGAAATCTGAAAGTACAGTAACTGGTAAACCCCGAGCTAAATCCACTTTCCCAGCGCCAGTATTTACTATTCGGACCTTACGCTAACCACATTTAGATAAAAGAAAAAAAAATGGATTTTGATGCGTTATTGTTTTGTTGCCTGTCGGATGAATGATTTCAGCGGAACTGAGTTTCGGGAGTGGGGGGGCTCATGGGTGAAGGGATTAGGTATCCCTCTCTCCTCAGCTCTCCTGGTTCCATGGTTCTTCCTCGACAATTGTGTACTCGGCAGCTGTGCCATTGTTGGCTTTGGTCACCTGGAAGTAATTAGGAGGGAAATCTAACTCAAGGGAGCAAGGCACTTGATAAAAAAAAGATACATAGGAATCAAGAGAGTGAAAACAAACTCAAGATGCATGCTGACACCCCATTTCCTGTTGTACATTCAACCAGAATTGGGGTTTGCTAAACTAGAATTGTCACAAAGAGGACACAAAACACCTCAGTACAAAACCTATGGGGAGTAATTTAATCTATGGGTAACAGTGTAACACTGGTGATTGTGGATCAGTCACACATTAAACATCTTTCCCAGTTTTTAGTTCAGACTAAAATTTGGGAATGATGCATAACTAGTGGTTGAATTTATATCAACAATATCCTCACATCTTGAGGTCATCTCTCCGTTATTCAATCTTTCAAAGCTTCAAAAAAAACTCAAATCCACTTCACAGTGTCACCTTGTCACTTCTGTTTGTTAACCCCATGTTTCTTTTGAGGCCTGGATTCAGGCCTCTGCTGTCAGGCACACATGCCTAACTTCGAATGATACTTGCCTAGGTCCATCATCAGACAGTGGGGCCTACAGCACAGTCAGAACAGCCCTGTTGATTTCTCTTGCTTCCTTGCAAGTTGCACTCTCCAGCTGGTGCAAGCAAGACAAAGAACAGGGGACATCAAACTGTGCCTTGCCTTCTCTTTCTCTCTCTCTCAAACTCTACTTAGAGTACTGCACCTGAAACTGTGAAGCATTTTCTTTGAGCATGTTAAAAATTCAAAAACATAAATTTGACTAATTTCCCTAAATAAGGTTGCACACCCCTGATTCCAGCCCCATGCCAAACAAAACTTATTTCATGAACTCATTTCAGCTCAGGTATTATTCATGTCAGTAACATCTATACATTGTCAAGACCAAATATGTCAGGTCATATTACAGTCCCAACTGTACAGTGGTTGCTGCCTTTGTTGAATGTTTGCTGAAAACTATGTAGCTATTTGTTAAATTGTAGCTCCCTTCTATTGGACCATGGTCAGCTAGGTTTGATGTTAACAGTGACAGAAAGATCTGTATAGCTCTGGTGGTATTGCAGTCTGCTAGTCACTGCTAAAGTAGTGAAACTACCACAAGCCCAGTGGTGGGAGGAACACTGTCCAGATGTGTTATATATTGTTGACTGTGTATATAAAAAGGTTTGGTTTCTTCTGTTGTGTATCAATTTTGTTTCAATTGGGGGTTAATGGGGGACTGGAAGACATTAGGTGGTCTCCTTGTAATCCAATGCGAAGTCATTGAGGAAGTGAGGGACTGAAAATAGGCTGATTGGATCTCCTGAAAATCAAAATTCTCCCAGAGAAGGTGAAGTTAAATGTTTATGTTCTAGAGGACTTGCTGCCTGAATGAAGTAGATCATTGTATTTATGTAGCACCTTTATGACTCAAGACATCCCAAAATGTTATACAGTGTTTGGGATTCCCGTTCTTTTTTCTACAGTGCTGTAGGCTTTTTAATATCACTTAAGAGGAAAATCAGAGCCTTGTTTGAACATCTCACTTGAAAGACAGTACCTCCGATAGTGCAACCCTCCCTCAGTACAGCACTGGAGTGTCAGCCTAGATTATGCACTCATGTCTCTGGACTTGGATTTGAATCCACAACCTCCTGACAGCTGAGCCACCACTGACACTTTTATAAGAAAATAAATCTTTAACTCCAAGTGCATTCAGCAATGCAGTAAAATTACAACACAAAATGATCCCAACCCCATATCGAGATTTGTCATTGGAATTATTCTTATCAGGGTGGGTTCCACATATTAATATCAATCCACTATTTTGGAGATGGGTGGGGGTGGGGGGGTGTAGGATGTGGGGAACCTACATCCCCTCAGGCACCATAAAATTGATTGCTTGCAAGGAGAAATTGAGCTGAAGTGAATTTGAGTTTATTTTGTAAAATAAAAAATGGTTTTAGTTCCTTTTGGCTGAATGTGAGGCTTAAAGTCTCATCCTGTTCCTTCTTCACAAAGCTCTGAAGCTTACAGTCTAGTGAAGGAGGTCTAGCAAAGATGCTGGGATGCTCGATCCTCTCTCTCCTCAGCACATGCACACGACTCCCAAGAGACAGAAATAGCAAAGATATCACGGGAAAACACATTCATCAGTACACAGAAGAAGCCAGCGGATGAAATGAATAGACAAGGACAGACTGTAGGAATACAACCATTTACCTCACAGACATATTAACACGACAAATGCTTGTGATGAACATAATCTTTGCAACAACAGTCCCTATACCCCAAAACACCAGTCTGTCCAACAGGACTTCATTATGGTTAGGAAGCAGAATCACCGGCTCTCACCTCTGGTGGCTGTGCTTGTCTCATTTACACTAAATTAGGTGGAATGTTTTACAAATGAGATCCCTACATGCAGCTATTTGCACTGAGTGTTTCAGGACTGCAGAGTTCATGTCGCTCAGCTTCATTGATTTTGGTAAATGCTTTCCTGACTTTCCTCGGGGATTTGCTAATCATTCCTAACATGTCTGAGTCTTTACAATTGCACAATGTTCAAGTTTATTCAAGCTG
Organism: Mustelus asterias; assembly: GCF_964213995.1. Classification (NCBI taxonomy): domain Eukaryota; kingdom Metazoa; phylum Chordata; class Chondrichthyes; order Carcharhiniformes; family Triakidae; genus Mustelus; species Mustelus asterias. The sequence goes on from NC_135809.1 coordinate 77,798,023, forward strand.
TGTGCTGATTTCTAGAAAACAATCCAGATTGCACCCGTATTGGTCACAATCAGAGCCGAGTGAAATGTAAGATGCAAATCCTTCACTTTCAGAACACAAGAGGGAAAGATTTCGTCAGGTTACTGTGAGTGACAAAAACTCAGAAAATTCTCACCTTCCCTATTTGTAAAAAAATATAAAAGTATTTGTTTTCACTAGAATTACTGTCTGGTGGAAATCTTGTTAACACAAGGGCTGCCATATAACTCCCCTATCAAATTGGATGGGAGAGGGTTGTGGGAGGTAGGGGGTTAGTGGGGGTAAGGATTTAAAGACTTAAAATGGGAAACATGGCCCAACACAACACACAAGCATAAACTTGCTATTTATACTGTGGTGGATATCAGGATGCCCACAAGAAGCAGGACACCCAAATATAATTTGTAAATCGAGTTCCCGCATCACATGGGAATGGGAAAGCTTCCAACTTCACAAGCTAAATGCCTTGCTTCACCATCATGGGGGATAGGGAGGTAGGGAGGAGCAGAAATATTCCCCTGGGCCCATCAAGGAACGCTTCAGCACCCAAACGTCTGACTATGGCCTCTTTCACTAATCAAAGACCCCCTTCCCCAATGTGCCAAAACCCTTATCGTCAATTCTCCCACCCTCAATCATTGACCCCCTTCACTACCAATCATTGAGCCCCCTTTCTCCTGATGATTGATTCCTACAAACACCTGCTATCCCTCAATATAGAAAAAATCCCTGCCCCGTTCACTTACCCCCTTAAAAAACTGACCCCCCCAACCCCCGTCACCTTAACCTGATTACAGATCCCCATCCAAGAGCACTGACAACCTACCCCAATCACCATTCCTCCATTCCTAACCAATAATCCCTCTCATTAACTGACACCCTCTCCCCTCCTGCCCCCCCCCCCAGCTTTGGACTCCCTCAGTCTTCATCACTGACCCCTCAGTTGCTTTTTCTGATCCACCCCTACTCAATCACTGACCAATAACCATTCCCTTTCCCAACCAGTGACCTCCTGATTGTTGGACTGTTCCTCTATGGTTTGGGCTGGTCCTCATAGAAATCATAGAAACCCTACAGTGCAGAAGGAGGCCATTCGGCCCATCGAGTCTGCACCGACCACAATCCCACCCAGGCCTTACCTCCCATATTTTACCCACTAATCCCTCTAACCTACGCATCCCAGGACTCTAAGGAGCAATTTTTTTAACCTGGCCAATTAACCTAACCCGCACATCTTTGGACTGTGGGAGGAAACCGGAGCACCCGGAGGAAACCCACGCAGACACGAGAAGAATGTGCAAACTCCACACAGACAGTGACCCGAGCCGGGAATCGAACCCGGGACCCTGGAGCTGTGAAGCAGCAGTGCTAACCACTGTGCTACCGTGCCGCCAATAGGTCAGGTTATCAACCTGCCAGGAGTAGACTGATAATGAGACAGTGTCTTGAAATTTGGCTCAACTGGACTTCACAAACTCCGTCAGAATCTTCAGCAATTTTCACTTCCCATCACCCTCCTTCAGGTATTGGGTTCCTGTGGAAATCACCTTCCCTGCATGCCCCCCCACTCCCCTGACAGCCACCACCACTACCACACCCCCCATACTCAGTGATTTAAACAGGTCTGCACTATATGACTGCTGCTTTAGTCCCAGTTTTCGTGCTGGATGAGTTGCAACATTAGAAACGTTCACCAAGTAATTGATTACAAAGTGAGTTTAGACTCTTGGTTCCTCAAACTCAGTGTTTAATGATGTTGAGCACAGCCCCTGATGTCTAGATGTGAGAATTACCCTTTTGCTAGTCTATTGTTGTTCTTTGGTTTATCCTGAAAGGTACACATCCGTCCCTTATCTTCAAAACCTTCCCCTTCCTTTCTATTTCAACTCTAAATGGAAAGGAAATCTGTCAATCAGCATCCTGCCAGACATCCAGGAGACAACCATGCTGCATCTAAAGTCTTTCTCTTAAAAAATAACCAACAGGGTTCCAGGATGGCAGAGGCAGGTATAATGCAGGCAGTCAATACTGTTTAGGGGCCAGGTGAGGCTTCCTAAACTGCTTTAAATAGATGTTCAAAGACTGTAAATTGCCAATGCCTTTCAGAATGTTCCAGTTTTTGTAGCTCAGTACACGAATGCCCTCAAGCTCAGGAGAAGACTGACTATTTCCGTTTACAAAACTCTGTGGGACTAGGGGTGAAAAGCAGTGAGTAACTACTGCCATTGTACTAAGTTGATCCAGAGGCTAGGAGACCATTATTAAAAGTTCCTGTTGCAAATCCATTGCAATATGCCTTCTCCTTTCATTGCCAAGGGACTATTAGGCAAAGGCCCTGGCATTAAGGGTATAAAACATTTGGATAAGTTAAGCATGCAGTTTATCATCAATCAGTGCAAAAATACTTTATAATAAATGTATTTCACCTATAAATCTACACAATTCTTTCTCAGAAAGTTGTTTGGGATGTGACATTAAATTCAGTGTCTGAGTGTCAGACACCACATGGAAACTGCTGCTCCCTTGTTGCTTTATGGATTTTCTGAATGTTCTAGCCACTGTGAGAGTTGGGGTATATGTTGACTGCTATGACAAACAGTTGGAAATGGAGACAGTGGGATGGAGAGAGGCGGTGTTAAATGCAGGTCTCAATGTCAGTATATGTGAACTGTACCTTGCCATCTTCCACTTGCATGGAGTTGTTGCCTGAGTAATTGTTCGGGTTTGAGTTATTTTCCTGGAAGGTTTTTGTGCCATCCTGCGTCAAGACTGACTTGATATATTTTTCATTATCACCCCGTACATGCTGGGCGTCGAGGTTAGCCAGTTCCTCCTTCGATAGATGGTAGACAATGCCAGCTCCAAATGAGTCACCGACCACGTTCACAGAGGTCCTCATCCGATCTCTGCAGGCAGGCAAAAGACAAAGTCAGCTACTTCAGGTTCCCATAACAACCAGGCCTGAGTTAACCCAGCCACCTCAGGTTGCTGCATTCACACACACAGACACACAGAGGCAGGCACCTGATACAGTGGAATGGATCAGGCTGAAGCTCCCCATGTTATCAGACAGATGAGACATCACTATGTTAAAGTTAAAGTTTATTTATTAATCACAAGTAAGGCTTACATTAACACTGCAATGAATTTACTGTGAAATTTCCCTAGTGTATGCATAGTGTTCTACAGGGGTACTGTGAGCATTTAAAAATAATGACCTGCATTTCACCACCTCAGGACATTGAATAATGCTTCGCAACAAATAGAGTCATTTTGAAGTGTAATCACTGTGGTAAAAAATGTGGCAGCCAATTTGCACACAGCAAGTTCCCACAAACAGCAATATGATAATTACCAGTGTTAGGGGCCAGATCAGAAACTCCTAGGTATATTATGGAGTTAGCCTAGACCCTAACTTTAGGTGTTTTGCTCCAGGCATGATTTCATTGACCCACTAGGAAGCTTTTCTCAAAATAAACCTTACTTAAGAACACAGTTAAAATATAACAAAAAGAATTAGCATAACTTTCACCAATTAAAATACTTAAACATGACAAAGTACAACAAAGTATAATTCTTAACAGCTAGCTATCTATATATTTCCAACTGAAGGCGGCAGTTCATAGACATAAATGCCTTCTTCAGAACCAGTTAGCACCAAAAACCAATATGCTCATGTGGAATGCCTGGGTTTCCAGCCTTTTAACACCTCCACACAGAGATCCAGACAGCAGTTTCCAGAGAAGGATACATAGAACTTCAGAGAAATAAGCCTAGTCTCTGGCAGATCCCAGTCTCCAGACTTCAGAGACTCAGAGCTGCTTCTTCTTTCCACAGCTCACAAAAGCAACTGAGCCTGATTTCTCTGTGTAAGCCTAGCTCCATCCAGTTACCTGACATTACTGTCAATCAATTCAATCAAATTCTACTCTACAAAATCCCAGGGGAAAACACTAAAAACAACATAACAGTATTAGACAAGATTAACACAAATAATTAGGAGAAATTATGCTGCTGCAGTAACAATACAGGGCTGCTGGTACAGACAAAATGACATCGATAATAAATTTCCAGCTGAAACAATGACGCAACATGATTTCACATTTTACTGTAACAAATGACTTGAAAATTGACTGAACGCTCATTAGTTATCACACATCGCACTCTCCACAGAATTAGTTATTGTAGCAAACTGTCCAGCTGTTGCTCCTAGCTTCCAATGGATTCCAGTGTTCACCAAGTAGATTGCATGAGCATCTCCAGGTGCTTGCCTCAGTTTTCAGAGAGTTCCTTAAATTCACCACCAGCAAAAAATCCTGCGCTAATTATTCACGGTCACCGTCTCTCTCTCTCTCGCTCTCGGTCACCGTCTCTCTCTCTCTCACAAGAAACAGGACACAAATACATTTCTTAAAGGCCCAGTATCGTCACAACAGATAATGTGCATTTCGATTATGGTTGAGAGATGAACATTAGACAGGATACTTGGGCATAATTGGTGAGAAATTTAGAGTACATTATTAAGGAAGAGATTTCAGAATACTTGGAAATGCATCGTAAAATAGGGCAAAGAGAGCATGGTTTCATCAAGGGGAGGTCATGCCTGACAAATCTGTTAGAATTCTTTGAGGAGGTAATGAGCAAGTTAGACAAAGGAGAACCAGTGGATGTTATCTACTTGGATTTCCAGAAGGCCTTTGACGAGGCTGCTGGTAAGATAAGATGTGGAGATGCCGGCGTTGGACTGGGATAAACACAGTAAGAAGTCTCACAACACCAGGTTAAAGTCCAACAGGTTTATTTGGTAGCACAAGCCACAAGCTTTCGGAGCGCTGCCCCTTCATCAGGTGAGTAGGGGCAGCGCTCCGAAAGCTAGTGGCTTGTGCTACCAAATAAACCTGTTGGACTTTAACCTGGTGTTGTGAGACTTCTTAGTAAGATAAGAGATAGTGTTAGAGGCAATGTACTAGCATGGATAGAAGATTGGTCGACTGGTAGAAGGCAGAGAGTGGGGATAAAAGGGTCCCTTTCAGGATGGCAACCAGTGACTAGTGGAGTTCTGCAGTGGTCAGTGTTGGGACCACAACTTTTCACTTTATACATAAATGATCTAGATGAAGGAATTGATGGCATTGTGGCTAGGTTTGCAGACGATACCATGTAGGCAGTGGGACAGGTAGCATTGAAGAGGCAGGGAGGCTGCAGAAGGACAGGTTAGGAGAGTAGGCAAAGAAGTGGCAGATGGAATACAACGTAGGAGAATGTGAGATTCTGCACTTTGGTAGAAAGAAAAGAGGCATAGACTATTTTCTAGATGGGAGAGAAATTAGAAATCGAAAGTGCAAAGGGACTGGGGAGGCCTAATTCAGAATTCTCAAGGTTGACTCGCAGGTTGACTTGGTAGTTAGGAAAGCAAATGCAATGTTAGCATTCATTTCGAGACGACTAGAATACAAAACCAGGCATGTACTGCTGAGGCTTTATAAGGCTCTGGTGAGACGACATTTAGAATATTGCAATTTTGGGCCCCATACCTAAGGAAGGAGGTGCTGGGTTTGGAGAGGGTCCAGAGGAGGTTTATGAGAATGATCCCGGGAAAGAAAAGCTTGGCATATGAGGAGCATCTGAGGACTCTGGGCCTGTACTCAATGGAGTTTAGAAGGATGAGGGGATCTCATTAAAACTTACAGAATAATGAAAGGCCTGGATAGAGTGGACGTGGGGAAGATGTTACCATTAGTAGGAGACTAGGATCCGAGGGCACAGTCTCAGAGTAAAGGGACGACCCTTTAGAACTGAGATGAGGAGGAATTTCTTCATCCAGAGGGTGGTGAATATGTGGAATTCATTGCCACAGAAGGATGTGGAGGCCAAGTCATTGAGTATATTTACGACAGAGATAGATTGGTTCTTGATTGGTAAAGGGATGAAAGGTTACGGGGAAAAAGTGGGAGAATGAGGTTGAGAAACGTATCAACCATGAATGAATGGCAGAGCAGACTCGATGGGCCAAATGGCTTAATTCTGCTCCTATATCTTATGTCTATGACACCACTGTGTTTCTTCAAAATGAACATAAGGACTAGGAGCAGGAGTAGGAAATCCAGCCCCTCGAGCCTGCTCTGCCAGTCAATACAGTCATGGCAGATCTCATCTCGGCCTGAAATCCACTATTTTGGCTGCCAATTCCTTTAAGATCCTAGAATGTAGGCCATCAGGCATTGGGGACTTGTCAGCCTTTAATTCCATAGGTTTGCTCAGTACTTTTTCTTTTGTGATGGCGATTTTTTAAGTTCCTCCTTTTCAGCAGCCTCTGCAATTTTCTATTACTATTGAATGCTTCTAGTGTCCTCCACCTTGCAAACCAAGACAAAATATTGATTTAGTGTCTCTGCCATTTGTGTTCCCCATTATTAACTCCCCCAGTTTCATTCTCTAAGGGACCAACATCTATGTTAGCTATTCTCTTTCTTCATATCCGTTTTTATATTTTGTGCTAAATTTCTTTCATAATTTACCTTTGCTCTTTGTATTGCTTCTCCAGTAACCCTTTTTGGTGTTTGAAAGTATTCCAATCCTCCAGCCTGCCACTGATCTTTGCAATGTGGCATGCCTTAGTTTTTGCCTTTATCTTCCCTTTAACCTCCTTACTTAACCACAGATATATTCTCTCCCTCTTACAAATGTTCTTCCTCTCTGGAATTTTTTTAGTTGAGAACAATTGAATATTTCCTTAAATATCTGCCATTGTTCATCCACCTTTATTCTTTTTGCCCAGTCCACTAAGATCCAATCTGTCCTCATGCCTATGTAATTACTTCTGTTTAACATCAGAACACTAACGTGGAATTCAAAGTTATTGTCCTTAAGCTGAATTTGAAATTCAATCATGCAATGAACACTTTTCTGTAGATGATCCTTTACTATAAAATCATTAATTAACCCCATCTCATTACATAATACTAAATCCAAAATAGCCTGCTTCCTGTTTGGTTCGTCAACATGTTGCTCCAAGAAACAATTTCAAAAACACTCTATGAACTCTCCCTTGAGGCTATCCTTGACAATTTCATTAATCCAGCCTCTAAGGACATTAAAATAACCCATGATTATTGTCATATTTTCTTACAAGCACCTAGTATTTCCTGCCTAGTTTATGTATTCAAGATCTTGGGAGTTGGGATTGAATCCACATCTCCTTTCATAGGTGAAAATGCCATCACTGAGGCAATACTGACATGACTTAATGTGTTCATGGAGGATCAGGAGATGACTTATTATAGTCTCAACATTTATTTCAGCAAGTAAAAGCAGGACATCATGCATCTTATGATTTCAGAAGCATGAAACTTGAAATTTGAAAGGAACTGAACAGAGTTGTGAAATAGAACTAGGGGAATGTGGATGTGTCTGATCCAAATACAGAACTGGGAATGTAGATGTGTCTAATGCAAAAACTGGACTGGGAACTGGGGGAATTTTGATTTACCTGATCTGAATACTAAGTTGGGAACTATGCAGACTTGTTCAGGTCAAACTTGTATGCCTAGGACAGCTGACTGAATTCCTTGGACTGAAATGCAGCCAGCTCTGCCAAATTTACTGTAATCGACCTCAAAACGTTTGAGGGTGTATTCATGGACACCTTCCACTCCCTCCTCACAATTAACTCTGCCACTGGAAGAAACACTTTGCTTTCAGTCCTCAGAGTGGGACATCTGAATTCCAGTTAAAGTGTAGCTCTGATGTTAGCCAACAGCTTTTTAAGAATAATGGCTCTGGAGTGTTCCAGCCTCCCGCTTCTGCTGCTCCTAGGTCATCACTTGGAACATTGTCAAAGTATGCCAATAAACAGTGAAAGTTGATTGCTGTGGTCAACACATTTCCATGCAGCTACATAGAAAGTCTGAGAATTCTTGGGACAATATTGTTCAGTTGTCATCATTAACAAGCACAAAGGCACAAACATGTTGCAGTAGACTCCACGTACCACTAGTTCAGCAATCTTATTATACCACACAAGATAACACTGCACTCTGAGCTAATGGGGCCGTATATCCACAGCAGCTACATCCAGTCCATTAGTGATCGGATGCATTCCTCTGGGACAACTGGTATTGGCTTTAAAAGCAGCTCAGCCCATAATAAAAGGCACAAGAATAGGACTTCAAGTTTTGGAGAAAAAAATTAGGAGAAAAATAAATCAACCCAAAGGATCTGAATGAAATTTTCAACAGAAGCATTTTTACTTACAGGAGCCAATCAACAGCAACAAGGAGACTGATGTCTTGTGTGGGAAGGCCAACAGCGGTGAGAATCAGCAGCATGGTGACCAGGCCTGCACTCGGTATACTCGCAGCTCCAACGCTGGCCAGGGTTGCAGTCAAACTGTGAAACAAACAGAGAGTCTCTTTATTGGAGAGATTGGAAAGTGGGCCACTGTAGGACCAGGGAATCTCTATCTCTTGTTTTAAATCATTTTGTTTCTGTGATTGCCCTCATTGTCACCTGAGTTTCAGCTATCTTGTTGACTATTTTGTCAGCTGGAAGGTTCTGGTCTAATCTGTTGGTTTGCTTTTTAGGCATGGCCTATCCAAGGATGAAATTGTTGCCTCTGCTCCAGGGTGTAATTCCCATTTCAACATCCTGTGAAGGCCAAAGGCTGGAGTGCACTTGGTGTAAAAGTGATCTAGCAGTCCACAGCCAGATCTGCCCTAACTACCTCACTCCTATCCAGCCAAATCATTTTATTATTTATTCCCCCAGTTCTGTATTTGAATTAGACATATCAAAATTCCCCCAGTTCTAAATTCTGTTTTTGGATTAGACTCATGAACATTCCCCCAGTTCACAGGTCATGTTTCCCTCAGTGTTTAAAATAATGATAGAATAGAATCCCTACATTGCAGAAGGAGGCCATCTGGCCCATCAAGCCTGCAACGACAACAACCCCACCCAGCCTCTTTCCCCATAAACCCACATACTGACCTTCATAACCCTGACACTAATGGACAATGTGGCATGGCCAATCAACCTAAAACACACATCTTTGTTACATATAAAGGGAAACTACATAAACATGTGAAGGAGCAAGGTTATTTGGATAGAGTTAGATGAAATGAGACTCAAGTGTAATTGCCATGAGTGCAAAATTTATATGATAGTTATGTTTAAAACTGCCTGCCTCTCACAGGATCTGCCTGAAGACAAGCCCATGTGATTTCATACTAAATCTGCCCAGAGACAAACCAGTGCGATCTGTTTATTATGGAGACTGAAACTCAATTGAAACTTATTTAAATCCAGCTGTGAATCCTAACACTTGGACACCAAGGAAGTTGGAGCTGTCCTAACTGCTACCAGACTCTGAGGGTCAGTCAGACTGAGGGTTTTAGGAAGAAGACTCAAAACAGGTGCAGTGATACAAGACAGGATAAAAGGACTGTTTTTGGTAAGGATGGAATCCCTGTTGAAAGAAACAAGGATTGTAAACAGTAGGCCACAGAATCTCCAGAAGGTATGTTACAATGGGAAGCCCATTAGATTATGCTCAGAGGGTTGAGTGCAAGGAATTTTGTTTAAAAGGACACTGGAAGATTTATCCTGGTGAAGCAAGGAGAAGGGATTCTGTTCAAACTGGGAGGTGTATTGGACGTTAAACTCACAACTACATGCCGAAGGAGAGCGCAATGTAATGTATAAACATGGCATCAGGTTATACGCTGTTTTAAAGGGTTATTAGGGAAATAACTTTTCAGTAGTTTAGTGTATTAGTTGTCTATTACATAATGTATAGTCACTTTTCATTTTAGTTTATTACAGTCAAAGCCATAAAATGTGAAACCTTGTTGTCTAATAATCCTTTAAGACGGCCATTGGAAAAATCATCTCTTGGTGAAAGCTATCAATCTCCACGAGGATCATAACAAATTGGGTGCCTCCAGCGGGACACAAATCCAAAGGCTGGTGAACAGGTGCCCTGGCAATAGTTAGAGCTTAAACAAACAAGATTTCAAAGTTACGTCTGACGTATTCATTGAAAAGCAAACATGGTTACATTCAATGTTGAAATGCTTCTGGAAAGGGATGCCCCTTCTATGAATGCCTTGTCACCATCAACAAAGATTAATTCAAAGGTGGTGGCAAGGATCTAAGGGTAGATTTGAAAGTAGGGGCTAAAAAGCAGAGATTGTTGAAAACCTGAACCAGACTTGGGAATTCAATGTGAATAAAATACATAGTTCTGGTCAACTGATGCACAAGCTAATGGAGGGATGAATCTAATTGACTGAATTGATGTTTCGCTATTTTACACTGGAAAGAAGTAAAGAACGCACCTCACTGTAACGATTTGCCCAGCATCCAAATGCACATTGTTCATCTGTGCAATAAATATGGCAGCCACAGCCTCATAAAGAGCTGTTCCATCCATGTTGATAGTCGCTCCAACAGGAAGAACAAAACGAGTCACTCGCTTGTCAATGCCCAGGTTTTCTTCAAGGCAGCGAAATGTAACTGGCAGAGTCCCAGCACTGAAAAAATAAAGGAACCATCAGATCAATCAAACTTCAGACAACAAACTACACCACCAGCTTCATAACCAAATACAACAAACCACACCATCAGCTTCATAAACAAATACAACAAACCACACCATCAGCTTCTTAACCAGAAACACAACAAACCACACCATCAGCTTCATAACCAGAAACACAACAAACCACACCATAAGCTTCATAACCAAATACAACAAACCACACCATCAGCTTCTCAACCAGAAACACAACAAACCACACCATAAGCTTCATAACCAAATACAACAAACCACACCATCAGCTTCATAACCAGAAACACAACAAACCGCACCATCAGCTTCATAACCAAACACAACAAACCACACCATCAGCTTCATAACCAAACACAACAAACCGCACCATCAGCTTCATAACCAAACACAACAAACCGCACCATCAGATTCATAACCAGAAACACAAACCACACCATCAGCTTCAAAACCAGAAACATGAACCACACCATCAACTACATAACCAGAAACACAAACCACACCATCAGCTTCATAACCAAATACAACAAACCACACCATCAGCTTCTTAACCAGAAACACAACAAACCACACCATCAGCTTCATAACCAAACACAACAAACCACACCATCAGCTTCATAACCAAACACAACAAACCACACCATCAGATTCATAACCAGAAACACAAACCACACCATCAGCTTCATAACCAAACATAAAAAAACCACACCATCAGCTTCCTGACCAAGCCCAACAAACCACACCATCAGCGTCATAAGCAGAAACACAACAAACCACACCATCAGCTTCATCATCAAACACAAAAAACCACACCATTAGATTCATAACTAGAGGATCAGAAGGACCTTGGGGTCCAGGTCCATAGGACTCTAAAATCGGCCCCGCAGGTGGAGGAGGTGGTTAAGAAGGCGTATGGTGTGCTGGCCTTTATCAATCGAGGGATTGAGTTTAGGAGTCCGGGAATAATGATGCAGCTATATAAGACACTCGTCAGACCCCACTTGGAGTACTGTGCTCAGTTCTGGTCGCCTCATTACAGGAAGGATGTGGAAAAGATTGAAAGGGTGCACAGGAGATTTACAAGGATGTTGCCTGGATTGAGTGGCATGCCTTATGGGGATAGGCTGAGGGAGCTCGTTCTTTTCTCCTTGGAGAGACGTAGGATGAGAGGAGACCTAATTGAGGTAAATAAGATGTTGAGAGGCATAGATCGGGTGGACTCTCAGAGGCTTTTTCCCAGGGTGGAAATGGCTGCTATGAGAGGACACAGGTTTAAGGTGCTGGGGGGTCGGTACAGGGGAAATGTTAGGGGGAAGTTTTTCACACAGAGGGTGGTGGACGAGTGGAATCGGCTGCCATCAGTGGTGGTGGAGGCAAACTCAGTAGGGTCTTTTAAGAGACTCCTGGATGAGTACATGGGCCTTAATAGGATGGAGGGTTATAGGTAGGCCTAGAAGGGAGGGATATGTTCGGCACAACTTGTGGGGCCGAACGGCCTGTTTTGTCCTGTAGTATTTCTATGTTTCTATAAACAGAAACACAACAAACTACAAGATGAGCTTCATAACCAGAAACACTACAATCCACACCATCAGCTTCATAACCAAACACAACAACCTGATGCGCGATATAACTCACGAGGCTAGAGGTACTCGGGGAAATAAAGGCTTTTATTGACTACAACAATAGAGCTACCATATATAATACACGATCCCAGACTAAAGGGTCCCAGACAGAGCAGTGACCTTTATACCTCTCCCAGGAGGCGGAGCCCGACTGGGATGTACCATAAGAACTATATTACAGGTAGAACAGCCCAACCCTAACCCCAACAGTAACATCTAGAACAGCCCAACCCTAACCCCAACAGTAACATATATACAGACTCATAGTACTGGCCAGACCCTGGCTCAGTACTACCTGGTGGGAACCAACAATGGTTCACCACACAACCCACACCATCAGCTAAATAATCAAACACAACAAAGCACAACATCAGCTTCATGACCAGAAACATGAACCACACCATCAGCTTCAACACCAGAAATACAACAAACCACACCAGCAGCTTCCTGACCAAGCCCAACAAACCACACCATCAGATTCATCATCAAACACAACAAACCACACCATCAGATTCATCATCAAACACAACAAACCACACCATCAACATCAGAAACAGAAATCCAACAAACCACCAACACCTTCATCACCAGAAACACAACAAACCACACCATCAGCTTCAGAACCAAACACAACAAACCGCACCATCAGATTCATAACTAGAAACACAACAACTCACACCATAAGCATCATAACCAGAAAAAAAAACCACACCATCAGCTTCATAAACAGAAACACAGCAAACTACACCATCACCGTCATAACCAGAAATCCAACAAACCACCAACAGCTTCATAACCAGAAACACAACAAACCATACCATCAGCTTCAGAACCAGAAAGAAAACAAACCTCAACATCAGCTTTCTAACCAGAAACACAATAAACCAAACCAGCAGCTTCCTGACCAAGCCCAACAAACCACACCATCAGATTCATCATCAAACACAACAAACCACACCATCAGCTTCAAAACCAGAAACACAACACACCACACCATCAGCTAAATAATCAAACACAACAAAGCACAACATCAGCTTCATGACCCGAAACATGAACCACACCATCAGCTTCAACACCAGAAATACAACAAACCACACCATCAGATTCATCATCAAACACAACAAACCACACCATCAGATTCATCATCAAACACAACAAACCACACCACCAACGTCATAAACAGAAATCCAACAAACCGCACCATCAGATTCATAACTAGAAACAAACCACACCATCAGATTCATAACTAGAAACAAACCACACCATCAGCCGCATAAGTGAAAACACAACAAACCGCACCATCAGCTTCATAACCAGAAACACAACAAACCGCACCATCGGCTTCATAACCAAACACAACAAACCGCACCATCAGCTTCATAACCAGAAACACAACAAACCGCACCATCAGCTTCATAACCAGAAACACAACAAACCGCACCATCAGCTTCATAACCAAACACAACAAACCGCACCATCAGCTTCATAAACAAAAACACAACAAACCGCACCATCAGCTTCATAACCAGAAACACAACAAACCACACCATCAGCTTCATAACCAGAAACACAACAAACCACACCTTCGGCTTCATAACCAAACACAACAAACCACACCATCAGCTTCATAACCAGAAACACATCAAACCGCACCATCAGCTTCATAACCAGAAACACAACAAAGCACACCATCAGCTTCATAACCAAACACAACAAACCGCACCATCGGCTTCATAACCAAACACAACAAACCACACCATCAGCTTCATAACCAGAAACACAACAAACCGCACCATCAGCTTCATAACCAGAAACACAACAAACCGCACCATCAGCTTCATAACCAGAAACACAACAAACCGCACCATCAGCTTCATAACCAAACACAACAAACCGCACCATCAGCTTCATAACCAAACACAACAAACCGCACCATCAGCTTCATAACCAGAAACACAACAAACCGCACCATCAGCTTCATGACCAGAAACACAACAAACCACACCATCAGCTTCATAACCAGAAACACAACAAAGCGCACCATCAGCTTCATAACCAGAAACACAACAAACCGCACCATCAGCTTCATAAACAAACACAACAAACCGCACCATCAGCTTCATAACCAAACACAACAAACCACACCATCAGCTTCATAACCAAACACAACAAACTGCACCATCAGCTTCATAACGAAACACAACAAACCACACCATCAGATTCATAACCAAACACAACAAACCGCACCATCAGCTTCATAACCAAACACAACAAACCGCACCATCAGCTTCATAAACAAAAACACAACAAACCGCACCATCAGCTTCATAAACAAACACAACAAACCACACCATCAGCTTCATAACCAAACACAACAAACCGCACCATCAGCTTCATACACAAAAACACAACAAACCGCACCATCAGCTTCATAAACAAACACAACAAACCGCACCATCAGCTTCATAACCAAACACAACAAACCGCACCATCAGCTTCATAACCAAATACAACAAACCACACCATCAGCTTCATAACCAGAAACACAACAAACCACACCATCAGCTTCATAAACAAAAACACAACAAACCACACCATCAGCTTCATAAACAAACACAACAAACCGCACCATCAGCTTCATAAACAAAAACACAACAAACCGCACCATCAGCTTCATAACCAAATACAACAAACCACACCATCAGCTTCATAACCAGAAACACAACAAACCGCACCATCAGATTCATAACCAGAAACACAACAAACCGCACCATCAGCTTCATAACCAAACACAACAAACCGCACCATCAGCTTCATAACCAAATACAACAAACCACACCATCAGCTTCATAAACAAAAACACAACAAACCACACCATCAGCTTCATAACCAGAAACACAACAAACCGCACCATCAGCTTCATAACCAGAAACACAACAAACCGCACCATCGGCTTCATAACCAGAAACACAACAAACCGCACCATCAGCTTCATAACCAGAAACACAACAAACCACACCATCAGCTTCATAACCAGAAACACAACAAACCGCACCATCAGCTTCATAACCAGAAACACAACAAACCGCACCATCGGCTTCATAACCAGAAACACAACAAACCGCACCATCAGCTTCATAACCAGAAACACAACAAACCACACCATCAGCTTCATAACCAGAAACACAACAAACCACACCATCAGCTTCATAAACAAACACAACAAACCACACCATCAGCTTCATAACCAGAAACACAACAAACCGCACCATCAGCTTCATAACCAAACACAACAAACCGCACCATCGGCTTCATCACCAAACACAACAAACCACACCATCAGCTTCATAAACAAAAACACAACAAACCACACCATCAGCTTCATAACCAGAAACACAACAAACCACACCATCAGCTTCATAAACAAAAACACAACAAACCGCACCATCAGCTTCATAACCAAACACAACAAACCGCACCATCAGCTTCATAACCAGAAACACAACAAACCACACCATCAGCTTCATAACCAGAAACACAACAAACCGCACCATCAGCTTCATAACCAGAAACACAACAAACCACACCATCAGCTTCATAAACAAAAACACAACAAACCGCACCATCAGCTTCATAACCAAACACAACAAACCGCACCATCAGCTTCATAACCAGAAACACAACAAACCGCACCATCGGCTTCATAACCAGAAACACAACAAACCACACCTTCGGCTTCATAACCAGAAACACAACAAACCGCACCATCGGCTTCATAACCAGAAACACAACAAACCGCACCATCAGCTTCATAAACAAAAACACAACAAACCGCACCATCAGCTTCATAAACAAAAACACAACAAACCGCACCATCAGCTTCATAAACAAACACAACAAACCACACCATCAGCTTCATAACCAAACACAACAAACCGCACCATCAGCTTCATAACCAAATACAACAAACCACACCATCAGCTTCATAACCAGAAACACAACAAACCACACCATCAGCTTCATAACCAGAAACACAACAAACCACACCATCAGCTTCATAACCAGAAACACAACAAACCACACCATCAGCTTCATAACCAAACACAACAAACCACACCATCAGCTTCATAACCAAATACAACAAACCACACCATCAGCTTCATAACCAGAAACACAACAAACCGCACCATCAGCTTCATAACCAAACACAACAAACCACACCATCAGCTTCATAACCAAACACAACAAACCACACCATCGGCTTCATAACCAAACACAACAAACCACACCATCGGCTTCATAACCAAACACAACAAACCACACCATCGGCTTCATAACCAAACACAACAAACCACACCATCGGCTTCATAACCAAACACAACAAACCGCACCATCGGCTTCATAACCAAACACAACAAACCACACCATCGGCTTCATAACCAAACACAACAAACCACACCATCGGCTTCATAACCAAACACAACAAACCACACCATCGGCTTCATAACCAAACACAACAAACCACACCATCGGCTTCATAACCAAACACAACAAACCGCACCATCGGCTTCATAACCAAACACAACAAACCACACCATCAGCTTCATAACCAAACACAACAAACCACACCATCAGCTTCATAACCAAATACAACAAACCACACCATCAGCTTCATAACCAAATACAACAAACCACACCATCGGCTTCATAACCAAACACAACAAACCGCACCATCAGCTTCATAACCAAATACAACAAACCACACCATCAGCTTCATAACCAAACACACAACAAACCAGACCATCAGCTTCATAACCAAGCAGAACAAAACAAGCTGAGGACATTGGTGCTATTTCTAATAGGGGTGGCAGCTCAGACAAAGTTCCTTAAACACCTCTTTTTTTGCAACGATTTGCCCTTCTGCCTTAAGACCCCATGCAGCAATTTTTTATTTCTTACCTTGATGCTGTTCCTAAAGCCGTTATCCAGGCTTGGAAGATTCCTGCTAAGAATGAAAATGGATTTTTTCTGGTAATCACAAAATACATCAGTGGCAAAATGATTCCTCCATGGATGATGAGCCCAGTGATTACTGTCACCATGTACATTCCCAGTTGTCTAGCAACGACCTCCAAGTCTTTAATGGCCACAATCTTTCCACAAATCAGACAGGCAATACCGAAGGGAGAATACCTTCATAATGTAAAGGAAACATCAAAGGTGAGAACTCAGAAAGCAACTTCAAAGATTAGCACTTGGCCTGCCTGCCTGTCATGGCTCAGTGGCATACAGTATTCTGACCCATGGGTTCAAGTTTCAACTGAAGGACTTGAGTATCAAATATCTCGTACTGATGAAATGTTGCACTGTCAGAATTGCCATCTTTCTGGTGAGATTTTAAATTGAAGTCCTGTCTACCATCTCAGGTGTGTCAAAGAGAGCAGAGGAGTTATCCCCATCAAAAACATCTGCTCCTTAATTAATTGTTGTTTGATGGAATTTTTCGTTGGCATGGCTCATCTGGACTAATATTAAAACAGCTAGTGCATTTACCACAGGTTTGAATGGATATGTGTCCATCACCCATTTTTAGATGGTCCAGTTAAAGCCAGCCAGTACTTTTGGAATATTCCTCTGACAAAAAATTGTCATACCTGGAGACCAGTTGGCATAACAGGAAGATGTCCCACTGGATGTCTGCACATGAAGTTCTCACACTTTTTCCAGTTCTTCAGCCCTTTTGGTTCATTGAGGTAATGATTAATATCTAAAGCCTTCATGAAGGTTAAATTAAATCTCAGATTCAAGTGTAGGCCATGGTTCAATGGTAGCATTCTTGCTCTGAGGCACAAGGTTCTGGGTTGCATAACTTGAGTGCAAAAATCTAGTTTGACCCTCCAGTTCAGTACTGAGTAAGAAGTGCAGTGTAAAAGCTGCGTTCTTTGGATAAGATGTTAGAGCAAGGCACAATCTATGATCTCAGGTGGTAGATCATGTTTGACCAATCTATTAGAGTTTTTCGAGGAGGTTACCAGGAAAGTGGATGAAGGGAAGGCGGTGGATGTTGTCTACCTGGATTTCAGCAAGGCCTTTGACAAGGTCCCTCATGGGAGGTTAGTTAGGAAGGTTCAGTCGCTAGGTATACATGGGGAGGTAGTAAATTGGATTAGACATTGGCTCAAAGGAAGAAGCCAGAGAGTGGTTGTGGAGGATTGCTTCTCTGAGTGGAGGCCTGTGACTAGTGGTGTGCCGCAAGGATCGGTGTTGGGTCCATTGTTGTTTGTCATCTATATCAATGATCTGGATGATAATGTGGTCAATTGGATCAGCAAGTTTGCTGATGATACAAAGATTGGAGGTGTAGTGGACAGTGAGGAAGGTTTTCAAAGCTTGCAGAGGGATTTGGACCAACTAGAAAAATGGGCTGAAAAATGGCAAATGGAATTTAACGCAGACAAGTGTGAGATATTGCACATTGGAAGGACAAACCAAAGTAGAACGTACAGGGTAAATGGTAGGACTCTGAAGAGTGCAGTTGAACAGAGGGATCTGGGAATACAGGTACAGAATTCCCTAAAAGTGACGTCACAGGTGGATAGGGTCGTAAAGAGTGCCTTTGGTACATTGGCCTTTATAAATCGGAGTATCGAGTATAAAAGTTGGAGTGTTATGGTAAGGTTATATAATAAGAATCTCCACATCAAGGTTATATAAGGCATTGGTGAGGCCGAATTTGGAGTATTGTGTACAGTTTTGGTCACCTAGTTACAGGAAGGATGTAAATAAGGTTGAAAGAGTGCAGAGAAGGTTCACAAGGATGTTGCCGGGACTTGAGAAGCTGAGTTACAGAGAGAGATTGAATAGGTTGGGACTTTATTCCCTGGAGCGTAGAAGATTGAGGGGAGATTTGATAGAGGTGTATAAGATTTTGATGGGTATAGATAGAGTGAATGCAAGCAGGCTTTTTCCGCTGAGGCTAGGGGAGAAAAAAACCAGAGGGCATGGGTTAAGGGTGAAAGGAGAAAAGTTTAAAGGGAATATTAGTGGGGGCTTCTTCACGCAGAGAGTGGTGGGAGTGTGGAATGAGCTGCTGGATAAAGTGGTAAATGCGGGGTCACTTTTAACATTTAAGAAAAACTTGGACGGGTTCATGGATGAGAGGGGTGTGGAGGGATATGGTCCAAGTGCAGGTCAGTGGGACTAGGCAAAGAATGGTTCGGCACAGACAAGAAGGGCCAAAGGGCCTGTTTCTGAGCTGTAATTTTCTATGGTTCTAGGTAGATATAAAAGACCTTGTGGACTATGTGAAGCTGAACATAAGAACATAAGAAATAGGAGCAGGAGTAGGCCATCTAGCCCCTCGAGCCTGCCCCGCCATTCAATAAGATCATGGCTGATCTGAAGTGGATCAGTTCCACTTACCCGCCTGATCCCTATAACCCCTAATTCCCTTACCGATCAGGAATCCATCTATCCGTGATTTAAACATATTCAACGAGGTAGCCTCCACCACTTCAGTGGGCAGAGAATTCCAGAGATTCACCACCCTCTGAGAGAAGAAGTTCCTCCTCAACTCTGTCCTAAACTGACCCCCTTTTATTTTGAGGTTGTGCCCTCTAGTTCTAGTTTCCTTTCTAAGTGGAAAGAATCTCTCCATCTCTACCCTATCCAGCCCCTTCATTATCTTATAGGTCTCTATAAGATCCCCCCTCAGCCTTCTAAATTCCAACGAATACAAACCCAATCTGCTCAGTCTCTCCTCATAATCAACACCCCTCATCTCCGGTATCAACCTGGTGAACCTTCTCTGCACTCCCTCCAAGGCCAATATATCCTTCCGCAAATAAGGGGACCAATACTGCACACAGTATTCCAGCTGCGGCCTCACCAATGCCCTGCACAGATGCAGCAAGACATCTCTGCTTTTATATTCTATCCCCCTTGCAATATATGCCAACATCCCATTTGCCTTCTTGATCACCTGTTGCACCTGCAGACTGGATTTTTGCGTCTCATGCACAAGGACCCCCAGGTCCCTCTGCACAGCAGCGTGTTGTAATTTCTTTCCATTTAGATAATAATCCAATTTGCTATTATTTCTCCAAAGTGAATAACCTCACATTTGTTAACGTTATACTCCATCTGCCAGATCCTCGCCCACTCACTCAGCCTGTCCAAATCTCTCTGCAGACCTTCTACGCCCTCCACACGATTCACTTTTCCACTTATCTTTGTGTCGTCTGCAAACTTTGTTACCCTACACTCAATCCCCTCCTCCAGATCGTCTATATAAATGGTAAATAGTTGAGGCCCCAGTACCGATCCCTGCGGCACGCCACTAGTTATCATCCGCCAACCAGAAAAGCATCCATTTATTCCGACTCTCTGCTTCCTGTCGGATAGCCAATCCCCAATCCACGCTAACACCCTACCCCCAACTCCGTCTGACCCATTCTTCTTCAGCAACCTTTTGTGAGGCACCTTATCAAATGCCTTTTGGAAATCCAAAAACACCGCATCCACCAGTTCCCCTCCGTCAACCGCACTAGTCACATCTTCATAAAAATCCAACAAGTTCGTCAAGCACGACTTTCCCCTCATGAATCCATGCTGCGTCTGCTTAATCGAACCATTCTTATCCAGATGGCCTGCTATTTCTTCTTTAATGATGGATTCCAGCATTTTCCCAACTACAGACGTTAAGCTAACCGGCCTGTAGTTACCCGCCTTTTGTCTATTTCCTTTTTTAAACAGCCGCGTAACATTAGCCGTTTTCCAATCCGCCGGCACTACCCCAGAATCCAACGAATTTTCATAAATAACCACTAACGCATCCGCTATTACCTCTGACATTTCTTTCAGTACCCTGGGATGCATTCCATCCGGGCCCGGGGATGCATTCCATCCGGGAGAATAGAAGTAATGTCCAGTGTCCTGAATATTTAACCCCAAATCATTATATTATCACAAAAAAAATCAGCTGGTCATGAACAGGTTTGTGGAAGCTTGTTGTGTGAAATTGAAACATTTCCTCCATTACATTAAAGCCTACATTTCAGAAGTACTTTATTTGTTGTCAAGTATTTTGAGATGTCTGGTGATTGTGAAAAGCACTATTATAAAGGCAAGTTTTTCTTTAAGTTAAGATGCTTAGCCAGGGTTTGTAATATATACAGAGCTAGAAAGGTGTTCAGGATTTTAATTTTGTTATCCAAGAGATACAAGCCAAATGCTTTGCAATGAAGTAAAGTTTGCTTTGCAGATTCTTCCCATTAGTATCAACCATTTATTCTTAATAAAACTGATTTATAATTTATAAAGGCTCATATTATTCCAATATCTAAAGTCAGATCACAAGAAGGCAACTGTCAATTCAATGAATTCATTGCAGGATTGAGGATTCTTGGTCATCCCCTGGATGTGCTGCGTGTATAAAGACACACTCTGGTTCATACTGCACAAGGGTTCCATACAAGAGTTGTCTTACTGAGCGGAAAGAAACATCTGATGAAAGTTTTAAAAAAAGAATAACAGAGCTCATAATTTAATCAAGCAGCTTGGAACAATCACTGAGGTTAGTCTTTAAATTACCATATGCTATGGCTGAAGTATTGTGAAGCAAACAATGAAGTTTTATGAGACTCAAAGAAGATTTGGGCTGTGTCAAATCGACTAGTGATCACAACACAGTTGAATTCAGTTAGGAAATGTTTTTATTCTTTCACGGGATGTTGGTAGTGCTGACTAAGACAGCATTTTTATTGCTGCTCCCCAATTGCCCTAGAGAGGCTGGTGGTGAGCAACCTTCTTGAACCATCCCAACCCGTAGCGCTGTTAGGAAGTCCAGGGGTGTGACCCAGTCACAAGAGAGGGAACAGTGATGTGATTCCAGGTCGGGAAATTGTGTGGCTTGAAGAAAAACTTGAACGCAGTGGTCTTCCCATGCATCTGCTGCCCTTGTCCTCCTAGGTGGTAGAAGTCGCAGGTTTGGCAGGTGCTATCAAAGGAGACATGATGAGTTGCTGCAGTGCATCTTGTAGATGATACACACTGCTGGCACTGTGCATTAGTTGTGAAGGGAGTGGATGTTGGAGGCAGCAGATGAGGTGCCAATCAAGTGGGCAGCCTTGTCCTTCATGATGTTCAACTTCTTCAGTATTGTTGGAGTAGCACTCATCCAGGCAAGTGGAGAATATTCCATCACATTTCTGACTTATAGACTGTGGATAGGCTTTGGGGAATCAGCAGGTGAGTTACTCTGCTCATGATTCCTAGCCCCTAACCTGCTCTTGTAGCCACAGTATTTGCATGGCTAGTCCAGTTCAGTTTTTGTTCAATGGTAACCCCCAGGATGTTGATAGTGGAGAATTCAGTGAAGCTAATGCCATTGAATCTCAAAGTGAGGCAGATAGATTCCCTCTTGCTGGAGATGGTCATTGCCTGGCACCTGCATGGTGTGAATATAGGATCAGATATAGGCCATTCAGCCTCTACAACCTGCGCCATCTACACTTCAGTTCCATTAACCAACCTTTGCTCAATTTCCTTTGTTAACCTTACCAACAAAATATTCACTTGTTTTATTCTTTCATGGTATGAGGGCATCACTGGCCTGGCTAGTATTTGTTGCCCATCCCTATTTATCATTGAACTGAGTAGTTTCCTAGGCCACTTCAGAGGGCAGTTCAGAGTCAACCACATTGTTGAGGTTCTGAGGGTCTCAGGCAGACCAGGTCAGGGAAGGACAGCAGATTTCCTTCCCTAAAAGACGTTAGTGAACCAGATGGATTTTTATAACAACCAATGATGGTTTCATGGTCACCATTACTAAGATTAGCTTTATATTCCAGATTGATTAATTGAATTTAAATTCCACCAGCTGCCATGGCAGGATTTGAATCCATGTCCCCAGAGCATTGGCACAGTGATGTTACCACTATGCTACCATCTTCCCACAAAGGGCTTAAATGAACTAGCTTTAATGTTAGGACTATGGCTGATTATTGCATAGATTAACAATATACAGCACCAAAACAAGCCATTCAGCCCAACTAGTCAATGCTCATCTCAAATCTCTTAGCCTACTACATCGAACTCAATAAAAGCAAGTTACTGTGGATCTGGAATCTGAAACCAAAAGAGAAAGTGCTAGAAAATCTCAGCAGATCTGGCAGCATCTGTAAAGAGAGAAAAGAGCTGATGTTTCGAGTCCAGATGATCCTTTGTCAAAGCTAAAAGGCACAGAAAGTGGGAGATATTTATACTGCAGGGTGAGGGAATGAAAGATGAGTCAGAGCCACAGAAACAAGGGGAAAGGCTGCTAATGGCAGTCCAGAGAGAGACTAGAAGGTGTGAATGGCCGAATGGCAGAGAAACTGAAATCAGACAGTAGGCTGTGACAGGTGAAGATGTAGGGAGAGGGGGGGAGATGGATGGGAGAGGTAAAATTGAGAAAAAGGGGGAAAGGGGCAGCAAAGGGGGAAGAAAAGGTAAGAAATGGGGGGGATAAAATGGGGGAAAGAGTGAGGAGGAAGAAAAATAAAGGCAAGTAAAAAGTAAAAAGTAGAGAACAGTTAAAAATTAAATAAGATGAAAACAAAGGGGTCGAGGTGGAGTAGAGCTAATTATCTGAAGTTGTTAAATTCGATGTTGAGACCAGAAGGCTGTAACATGCCTAACTAGAAGGTGAGATGTTGCTCCTCCAGTTTGCGTTGAGCTTCACTGGAACATTACAGCAGACCAAGGACAGACATGAAGGCATGGGAGCAGGATTGTGTGTTAAAATTGCAAGCAACGGGAAGGTCAGGGTCCTGATTGCGCACAGACCGAAGGTGCTCAGCAAAGCGATCACCCAGTTTCCGATATAGAGGAGACCACATCTAACTCAACATATCTTCTATTCTTTTCTCCCTTTTGTGTTTATCGAGTCTCCCTTTAAATGCGGCTATGCGATCCACCGCAATTAGTCTATACAACAGCAAATTCCACATTCTAACCACTCTCTGGATAAAGAAGTTTCTCAGAAAATGTTCATTGGGTTTTGTTGACACTTAAATTGTTGAACTAATTGCATATATGGAATGCTGCCAGAAACTAACTCTGTTAGTTTCTTAATAGCATTGGTCCCCTACTTTTTCTCCTACTTCCCCTAACTCCTCTGAACCCATCTTGTGCACAAAATCCAACTCCTACCTCCTCTATTTCCAGTATTGACTATCCAGCTTCCATTTCTGGCTCTCATATTAGCTGATATTGTCAATGATTTCCTTTCCTCAAATACTGTTGCTCCACCCTTCTCTTTTGATATAATCACCCCTCTCCCAAAAAAGAAATCTTGCCATCTCCCCGTGTACACACCTCCACCTTCAGATATCATGCCCTAAGAGGGCATTGGCAAGCATGGACTTTCATTGGATTGGCCCATGATTGTGCTGGCAATATATTGAAGTGGTTTTCCATTGACATCTGTGTGGCTGACCAGGAACCTATTTACTCTTTCTGCCTGCCTTTAGGCATATAGGAAAGATTTACAGGTTGATAATTAACCTGTCTAGCTTTATAATGAACACACCTTCCGTGGCATTCAAGTCTAGAGTGGAACTTGAACACAAACCTTCAGGCCCAGAAGGTACACTACCCATCTTTCCTGTAATTCCATGTTTGAATCACTCCAATCAGGTTTCAGCTACATTGTCCAGACAGCTCTTAGCAATTTCACAAATGTCATCCTTCCTTCTCCTTTCCTTATGACCTGTCCTAGCTTACTCCACCACTGTCTTTTCTACAAGCTGCTGAAACTCTCATCCATGCCTTTGTTACCTCTGGACAACATTCTTCCGGTTGAAATTTTCATAAACTTGCAGTTTTCGAAAACTTGGCTCCTTGTGCCTTAACTCACACCAAGCCCTATTCATGCAGGTGTTCACTGACCTACCTGACCTCCCAGTTAGCAATGATTATTTTAATTTATAATTTCATTAATTAAATTCATAAAGGCTGGAGCTTTCTGGCCAGACGGACTGCAACTGGACCCAGACCTTCCGGTTAGTTGCCAATTCAACACAGCACCCTGCTCTCCTGTCCACATGTCCATCCTTGGCCTTTTACAATGTTCTAGTGAACCCCAACAAAAACTGGAGAAACAGCACCTCATCACCTGATTGGGCATTTTACACCCTTTTGGACTGAACACTGAGTTCAACAACTTCACGGCATGAATTCTCCTCCACCTTCACTACATTTCATTTATTTTATTTCATTTTGGTTCATCTTTTCATCTCATTCATCCATTTTTAACATCCTTCTTTCTCACTTCCATTTTTCCACTTCTCCATTCCAAATCTACCCCCAACCCCCCTCCCCAACTTTTCAGAGCAACTGCCTTAACCTTTGTTCTGCCATTCATACATTCGGATCACTTAATAGATACTTTTAGCACCTTTTTCAGCCTTTTTCACCCTCATTGACATTCCCTTTGTTCAATTACAGTATCCCCCCCACCCTCATAGTATAAATCTCTCCTGATTTTCTTTGTTTTTAGCTTTGACAAAGGATAATCCAGCTCTATTCTCTTTCCACAGATGCGGAGAGACCTGCTGAGACTTTTCAGCATTTTCTGTTTTTGTTTCCAATTCCAGCATCTGCAGTATTTTGCTTTTATTTTATTGAATTCAAATTCCATCATCTGCCGTGGTGGGATTCGAACCTGGATCCCAGAACATTAGCTGAGTTTCTGGGTTAATAGTCTAGCAATGCCACCAGGCTATCACCTCCCCGGTTTGGCCCATGTTTTTAAGAAATGCATTTATGATTTCAATCAAAGCTATCAACTAATAGCCAGTGATTCAAAGCCCCCTTTGTACTGGCTGAGTAAACCCTTCTAGCTGGAAGAAAAGTTTCATGGGGTGAATGTTGGTTGAAAAGCTCATCTTTAAAAGTGAATGAGTAGCTATAATTGGATCAAAAGGTTTCAGATTAGGCAGATTTTGATGGTCTTCTGACATTGTGGGGGAGGGCATCCTACAGAGAGTCGTGGAGATTATAGATTGAATCAAAAACAGAAAATGTTGGAAAATCTCAGCAGGTCTGACAGCATCTGTGGAGAGCGAATAGAGCCAACGTTTCGACTCTGGATGATCATCAGAGCTGGGAAAATTGGGGGTTCTGATGAAAGGCCATCCAAACTCGAAACATTGGCTCTATTCTCTCTCCACAGATGCTATCAAGCCTGCTGAGATTTTCCAGTATTTTCTGTTTTTGTTTCAGATTCCAGCATCCACAGTATTTTGCTTTTATCTTACAGATTGAATGACTGTTGAACAATGAGTGATGCTGCAGCACTTACCACATAATCATTATCACCAGCTTCATAACAATCTCATTGAGGATGTTGAAGAAATCTACCATCATCTTTGCTTTCTCCCCCATTTTCCCCATAGCGATACCAAAGGCAATGAAAAATCCAATCAGACCTGCAAGGGATAAAGCACAAGTATGGTGAGACTCTGAAAAATTGCCATCTCCAAATAAGCATAACTGGCTGCAAATAAATAACCCAACCAAACATCTGGACAACTGAGTTAGATATATAAACTGCAGCTCCAGACTAAAGCTGGGATTGAGGTTTCAGCACATTGTAAATGATCCACCCTGTTATACAAGGTGTTATGTAAAGGGCTTCTTAAATAAAGTTTGTATTAATTAGCCAATTATATAAATCACTCTTTCTCAAACCTCTCAATTTATAAACTGTCCATTATATTAACCACTCCATATGCAAACTCCCTGATATATAAATTACTCACTATATAAAACTACTCATGCAGATGCCACCCATTGAAATTAGTGAAAATTAAAACTGGACGGCCTCGCTAATGGAAAGTTCCTTTATCGGAGGACTCCCTAGTGGGAGACTCATAGAATCCCTACAATGCAGAAGGAGGTCATTCGGCCCATCAAGTCTGCACTGACAACAATCCGACCCAGGCTCTATTCCCGTAACCCCACATATTTACCCCGCTAGTCCCTCAAACCTACGCATCCTGAGTCACTAAAGGGCAACTTAGCATGGCCAATCAACCTGACCCGCACATCTTTGGACTGTGGGAGGAAACCCATGCAGACATGGGGAGAATGTGCAAACTCCACACAGTGACCCAAGCAGGGAATCAAACCCAGGTCCCCGGAGCTGTGAGGCAGCAGCGCTAACCATTGTGCCACCATGCCGCCCATCTAGTGGGAGATTCACTAATGGGGAAGTTTCTACTGGGGATGTTTCTAATGGGAGATTCTGTAGTGTGCAAGGGCAAGGTATCTCAAAAAATTGAGCAACAGGCGAAGCTAGCAGTTTCAAACCACTACTATGCAGTAGCAAGAGGAGTGTTATTTTCCACTAACAAGAATTTCTGTCTTCTTCATAATTGGGTATTGTGGAATTTGAATTTCATTGTTGGTGATGCCAGATGTATATGTGGCATGCCCCAATTACTGTCAAATGACACATCCCTTTGGCTGTTCGTGATAAGCAGTGTATTGGCCATATTCAATTAGTCTGCGCTTACAAAACTCAATATCTAATGTCGAATGTTAGACATGATTCCCTGAGTGGGCAGCACTAGATGAACAATCCCAAGTGTGCTAGGAATTACACCAACAACTAATTTAAGATTAGCAGTCAGTCTCGCAATGTGGCTCACTAACACATGAAAGAATCTACTATTCATGTCTGTAGGAGAATGAAACATCTCCAAGCATTGCATTATACAGGGCTTTGGTGAGACCACAATTGGAGTACTGTGCACAGTTTAAGTCCCCATGCCTAAGAAAGGATATACTTGCCTCAGAGGGGGTGCAATGAGAGTTCATGCAATTGATTCCTGGGATGAGAGAGTTGTTCAATGGAGGGAGAGATAGAGTAGAATGGATCTCTTTGGAGTTTGGAAGAATAAGGGATGATCTTATTGAAACATATCAGATAGTGAGAGGATTTAACAGGGTAGCTGGTGAAAAGCTGTTTCTCTTGAATGGAGAGTCCATCGTTAAGGGAGCATTAGCTCAGGATAAAAAGATCAAAATGAAGATAAGTTTCTTTATTCAGGAGAATGTGAATCTTTGGAATTCTCTATTTCAGAAGATTGTGAATGCTGAGATATTGGCCAAGAATTTCCTCCACCCCACTACCACACGGTGGGTTTTTCAGAGGCAGAAGTGGTTCACCATTGGCTGCCAGCAGGATTTTCCAGTCCTTCCAAAGTCCGTGGCCATTAACATTGCTTACTGGCAATACTGCTAGGTTACCCATTGTTGGGAGGTGGGCATGAGGTCACCTTCAGTGGAACCAGAAGATCCCACCTGTGGCAAGAGCTGGAAAATCCAAGCCATTTACTATTTTTATGGGTATCAAGGATTTGGGAATCAAGCAGGAAAATGGAGTTGAGATCTACCATGATCATATTCAATGGTGGTCCAGGCTCAAGCCACCATATGGTTCACCCCTTCTCCTAGTTCTTGTGTTCTATCTGCAGCAACACGATGTACACTGACTCTTAAAGAGAAAATTCACCTATAATTGAACTAATGATAGAAGAGAAAGAGCTAATGTTCCCACTTCTCTTGATTCTTGTTGCAGAGTGCAGGCTTGCAGCTGCTGCTCAGAGAACCATTAGGCATAGCCACGGCACTTAGACTTAGAACAGTACAGGCCCTTCAGCCCACGATGTTGTGCCGAGCTTTATCTGAAACTAAGATCAAGCTATCCCACTCCCTATCATCCTGGTGCCTATCCAATAACCGCTTAAATGTTCCTAAAGTGTCTGACTCCACTATCACTGTTATCGAGCAGGCAGTCCATTCCACACCCCAACCACTCTCTGAGTAAAGAACCTACCTCGGACATCCTTCCTATATCTCCCACCATGAACCCTATAGTTATGCCCCCTTGTAATAGCTCCATCCACCCGAGGAAATAGTCTTTGAACGTTCACTCTATCTATCCCCTTCATCATTTTATAAACCTCTATTAAGTCTCCCTTCAACCTCCTCCGCTCCAGAGAGAACAGCCCTAGCTCCCTCAACCTTTCCTCATAAGACCTACCCTCCAAACCAGGCAGCATCCTGGTAAATCTCCTTTGCACTCTTTCCAGCGCTTCCACATCCTTCTTATAGTGAGGTGACCAGAACTGCACACAATATTCCAAATGTGGTCTCACCAAGGTCCTGTACAGTTGCAGCATAACCCCACGGCTCTTAAACTCCAACCCCCTGTTAATAAAAGCTAACACACTATAGGCCTTCTTCACAGCCCTATCCACTTGAGTGGCAACCTTTAGAGATCTGTGGATATGGACCCCAAGATCTCTCTGTTCCTCCACAGTCTTCAGAACCCTACCTTTGACCCTGTAATCCACATTTAAATTAGTCCCACCAAAATGAATCACCTCACATTTATCAGGGTTCAACTACATCTGCCATTTTTCAGCCCAGCTTTGCATCCTATCTATGTCTCTTTGCAGTCTACAACAGCCCTCCACCTCATCCACTACTCCACCTCATCCACTACTCCACCAATCTTGGTGTCATCAGCAAATTTACTGATCCACCCTTCAGCCCCCTCCTCGAAGTCATTAATAAAAATCACAAAGAGCAGAGGACCAAGCACTGATCCCTGTGGCACTCCGCTAGCAACCTGCCTCCAGTCCGAAAATTTTCCATCCACCACCACCCTCTGTCTTCGATCAGATAGCCAGTTACCTATCTAATCGGCCAACTTTCCCTCTATCCCACACCTCCTCACTTTCATCATAAGCCGACCATGGGGGACCTTATCAAAGCCTTACTAAAATCCATGTATATGACATCAACTGCCCTACCT
This sequence comes from Mustelus asterias, assembly GCF_964213995.1. Lineage (NCBI taxonomy): Eukaryota > Metazoa > Chordata > Chondrichthyes > Carcharhiniformes > Triakidae > Mustelus > Mustelus asterias. The sequence continues at coordinate 77,828,099 of NC_135809.1, forward strand.
TCATCAACACACTTAGTTACCTCCTCAAAAAATTCTATCAAATTTGTGAGGCATGACTTGCCCTTCACAAATCCGTGCTGACTATCCCGGATTAATCCGCATCTTTCTAAATGGTCGTAAATCCCATCCCAAAGGACCTTTTCCATCAACTGACCAACCACCGAAGTAAGACTAACTGGGCTATAATTACCAGGGTCATTTCTATTCCCTTTCTTAAACAGAGGAACAACATTCGCCACTCTCCAGTTCTCTGGCACCATCCCCATGGACAGTGAGGACCCAAAGATCAAAGCCAAAGGCTCTGCAATCTCATCCCTTGCCTCCCAAAGAATCCCAGGATATATTTAATCAGACCCAGGGGACTTATCGACCATCAGTTTATTCAAAACTGCTAGTACATCCTCCCTCTGAACATCTACTTCCTCCAGCCTATTAGCCTGTAACACCTTCTCTTCCTCAAAAACATGGCCCCTCTCTTTGGTGAACACTGAAGAAAAGTATTCATTCATCACCTCTCCTATCTCTACTGACTCCATACACAAGTTCCCACTACTGTCCTTGACCGGCCCTAACCTCACCCTGGTCATTCTTTTATTCCTCACATAAGAGTAAAAAGCCTTGGGGTTTTCCTTGATCCGACCCGCCAAGGACTTCTCATGCTCCCTCCTAGCTCTCCTAAGCCCCTTTTTCAGCTCATTCCTTGCTAACTTGTCACCCTCAATCGAGCCATCTGAACCTTGTTTCCTCATCCCTACATAAGCTTCCCTCTTCCTTTTCACAAGACATTCCACCTCTTTTGTGAACCATGGTTCCCTCACTCGGCCATTTCCTCCCTGCCTGACAGGGGCATACCTATCAAGGACACAGAGTATTTGTTCCTTGAAAAAGTTCCACTTTTCATTAGTGCCTTTCCATGACAGTTTCTGTTCCCATCTTATGCCCCCTAATTCTTGCCTAATCGCATCATAATTACATCTCCCCCAATTATAAACCTTGCCCTGCCGTACGGCCCTATCCCTCTCCATTGCAATAACAAAAGACACCGAATTGTGGTCACTATCTCCAAAGTGCTCTCCCACAACCAAATCTAACACTTGGCCCGGTTCATTTCCCAGTCCCAAATCCAATGTGGCCCCACCTCTTGTCGGCCTATCCACATATTGTGTCAGGAAACCCTCCTGCACACACTGCACAAAAACCGCCCCATCTGCACTATTTGACCTACAAAGGTTCCAATCAATATTTGGAAAGTTAAAGTCCCCCATGACAACTACCCTGTGACCCTCACACCTATCCATAATCTGCTTAGCAATTTTTTCCTCCACATCTCTATTACTATTTGGGGACCTATAGTAAACTCCTAACAATGTGACCACTCTGTTCCTATTTCTAACTTCAACCCATATTACCTCAGTATGCAGATCCCCCCTGAAGTGCCTTTCCGCAGCCGTTAAACTATCCTTGATTAACAATGCTGCTCCTCCACCTCTTTTACCAGCTTCCCTACACTTACTGAAACATCTATACCCCAGAACGTCCAACAACCATTCCTGTCCTTGTTCTATCCATGTCTCCGTAATGGCCACAACATCGTAGTCCCAAGTACCAATCCACGCCCCAAGTTCATCTACCTTGTTCCGGATGCTCCTTGCATTGAAGTAGACACACTTCACCCCACCTTCCTGTCTACTGGTACCCACCCTTGACCTTGATACCTTCCCCAATACCTCACTACCCTCAACACTGACTTCCAGACTACAACTCCTTTACCCACCCCCCTGACAAATTAGTTTAAACCCCCCTGAAGAGCCATGGCAAATTTCCCTCCCAGGATATTGGTGCCCCTCTGGTTCAGGTGCACCCCCTCCTGTTTGTACAGGTCCCACCTTCCCCAGAATGTGTTCCAATTATCCACGCTGAAACCCTCCCTCCTACACCATCCCTGCAACCACATGTTTAACTGCACTCTCTCCCTGTTCCTCAACTCGCTATCATGTGGCACCGGCAACGTACCAGAGATCACCACATGTTTTGTCTTGGATCTCAGCTTCCGGCCCAGCTCCCTAAATTCCTGTTTTAAATCCCCGTCCCTTCTCTTACCTATGTCGTTGGTACCAATGTGTACCACGACTTGTGACTGTTCCCCCTCCCCCTTAAGAATCCGGAAAACACGGTCCAAGACGTCACGGATCCTGGCATCCGGTAGGCAACATACCATCCGTGAGTCTCTTTTGCTGCCACAGAACCTCCTATCTATCCCTCTAACTAACGAGTCCCCAATAACTATTGCCCTCCCGCTCTCCCCCTTACCCTCCCGAGCCACAGGGACGGACTCAGTGCTGGAGATCTGCTCACTGCAGCTCACCACTGGTATGTCGTCCCCCTCAACTGCATCCAAAGCGGAATACTTGTTGCTAAGGGGAGCGACCACAGGGGATCCCTGCACTGACTGCTTCCTCCCAGCCCCTCTCACTGTCACCTATCTATTTTCCTTTCCTGGAGTAACTATATCCATGAAGCTTCTGCCTATGGTCACCTCTGCCGCCCTAATGATCCTAAGTTCATCCAGCTCCAGCTCCAGTTCCCTAACACGGTTTTGGAGGAGCTGCAGATGGGTGCACTTCCCACAGGTGTAATCAGCAGGGACACTGACGGCGTCCCTCACCTCAAACATACTGCAAGAGGAACATTGCACTGCCTTCACACCCATCCCCTCTAGATACCTTGCCAATACCACTAGCAGATAGAGTTGCTCCAATGGAACAATGAGCTATTTCCCCCCCCCTTTTCCTCGGAATCCACACGGACTGAACTTAAGATTTGCAATTGAAGAGACAACAAAACGAATTAAACTTACCCTGCCTTACCCTTTCTGCCTAAGCCCAAGGCACTGTTCTATAATATTCCAGCATCAGGGCAAGACAGAAGCGATAGGAAAATTAAGCCACAAAATCTTATATTTTCCAGAGAACGTGGCGTAAACTGGCAGCAAAAATGGAGAACCACATTAATTTGTACTGCAGTTGAGTAAATCAATGTCTCTCCAGCCTTCCCATACACAAAGATACTTATTTATGTCTCATATTCTCCCTTTCCCACTCAGGAAGGTATTGCTATGTTTGTCACCGTGACTCAGTCCTCTCAGGATAGTACTTCCATGTATCTCTCAGTTACCCTCAGATACATGTATGTGTATTAATATTTCTAACAGAAGTTTCTCCCTCAGATATATGTGAGTGAGCAAGGCTAAAAAGGGGTGTAAGTATACTGCTGTCTCTTAATCTCTTTCCAGGAGATACATGACTCAGTGTTTGCAGGACAAAACCCGAATGATACTAAGAGGGAGAAGTGGAGGAAAGCACACAGAGGCCTGGACTCTACAGAACTGCAGGATAAGACAAATTTATTTTTCCTCAGCTATAACAGAGAAGGATGAACAGAGAAGGATGATCCTACCCAACACATTCATTCCATCCTTGAACTGCAACGTTTTTGTCACAGTGAAACTGGGTCCCTCTGACTCTGCCAGTGTTTCATTCACTACTTCCAGCACGAGCCCAGTGAGATTGTTGGAAATGCTTTTATCCTCAGGGGGATTCTCCACTTTCTTGGTAACCGTTTGTATCTGTTGGATGAGTATAACAGTTAGGTGGTGAAGCAAATGATTGTATTCCAGATCATATAACTGCCAGGATTAATGTTCAGGGGCCAGGTGTCTATTCAGCAAATCCTATTGGATTTACAAAGCTACAGAACATTGATATAATAAGTGGTGGCAGAGGAACAATGTCTGGCTAGCACCTTTCATTCCTCAGACAACCAACCATTTTGACTGCTAGAGTTGCACTGTACCATGGTCAGATTTGACATGTTCTCCTTCAGATCATTGGAACAGGAATAAACCATCCCAGCCTCTAGAGCTAGTTCTGCCATTCAATCAGGTAGTGGCTGATCTGTACCTCAACTTCATTTAACTTCCTTAGCTCCATAATCCTTGATAATGCTGTCCAACAAAAAGCTTAGTCTGAAAGCTCCAATTGATTCAGAAAGCAGGACCTTCCAGGGGAGAGGTTTTCAGATTCTTACTCCACTTTGTGTAACAAAGAGCTTTCGCACTTCCCTTATATTTCAAAGGAATATGTTGTTCTGAACTTCCCAGAAAAAATAGTTCCTCTGCATCCACCCTATCAAATCCCTTCATAATTTTTAAGAGCTCGAACAAATCACTCCTCAATCTTCTATACTCAAAGAATACAAAACCAAGTTTATGCAACTTTACCTCATAATAGTATCTCTGGTATCATTCTGCTACTGCTGTTTGTGTTAATTAACTTAATATTTTGTTAGCTGGACAGCTATAATCTGGACAGCAAACACTGAGTCATTGCAGTTTAACTGTCTGCACAGTTGTGTTAATTAACTTAATATTTTATTGTCTGGACATATCTAGAATACCAACTTCTTTAGGTTACAGAGTGGGTAAGTGTGAAGAGGCTTTCTACCAGGTCAACTCCAGGTATTGATTTTGGGGATAACTCATTTCCCAGCATGAAGTATAGTTTTCCCCCAGTTTAGTTGAAAGTGGGGATTCTGGGGCACATGGGTGTGGAAATCATGCTGCTTGATCCATGCCTGGTGCTCTGCGCTTGCTGATAGGAACTGTTAAAGATGGGGGAAGGACAATGTGCCTAGAGGATCCTTTTAAATCCTACATCATCCCAGGACATCAGCATCAAAAATAAAATCAAGTGGCTTTCTACTCTCCATCCCCCAGCTTCTCCTTTCCTCGCTCTGATATTATCTATTTGCCCCTTCCCTCACCAGATGCCCCCTGCCTTCACCTTCCCACTACCCAGGTTTCCATCTCCAAAGAACACTGAGCTGCTCCTTGTGACGCCCACCCCCCCAACCACTCCTTACCAGCCTGTTATGTGTAGCTGCATCAGTGACACGAGCTGTGCTCTGATTCAAATACATCACCCATTTTGATACCTGTTGAAAACAAGCTTGCACCAAATTTTCAGGGAAGAGATTTCGGATGAGATCCAGAAAGGCATCCAGGCTTGATACTTCATCATTCTTCTTCCCTTCTCCCAGCTGCTTCTTCAGTGCTGGATTCCCCGGATGAATCGCGAGCACCAGGATTACACCGAGCACTGCAGCAATGATGGTAGTAGACATGTAGTACACCATGGCTCTGGTTCCTAGGCGTCCACTGGCCTTGGCATCGAGTCCAGACAGGCCTTATCAATGTCAAAAAACATAATTTTGATACAACAGGTTAAAACTGTAGAGATGTTTATTTATACTGGGCAAAATTCCCAAATACCAATTTCTAGTATCTGGGATCATCAGCCAAACCAGAGATACAAAAATTAGAAAATCCTCAAGAGAACTTTTGATAGTTACCCTGAAATCTGTATTCACTGGTTACTGATCCTTGTAAGACCATAAGAAATAGGAACAGGAGTAGGCCACTCGGGCCCTCAAGCCTGCTCCATCATTTAATAGGATCATGGCTGATTCGACATTCCTTACATCCACTTTCCTGCCCTTTGCTCAAAATCCACGACTCCCTTACTGATCAAAAATCTGTCTACCTTAACCTTAAATATACACAAGGACTCTTTACACTTTATTGACCCTTTCCCCACCATCTTTAGTCTGACTGGCCTGCAGGTGCTGGATTTACCCATCTTCCTTTTTTTGAACACTAGTGTAACATTTGCAATTTTCCAGTCCTTTGTCACTGCTCACATATGCAAGGACCATCGGAAAATTGGTTCTGCCATCTTCATCCTTACTTCCTCAAAAACTTAAGTTGCATCCCAAATTAAAACTGAAAATGCTCAGCAGATCAAGCAGCATCTGTGCAGAGAGACGGTTAATGTTTCAGGTTGGAAGGGGAAAAATCCTAATCGGTTAGTAAAGATTTTTTAAACCATCAAGATACTGACAAAACTACCAGTATTTGGTTAAATGATTTTAAAACATACTTATAAGCTAACAAGAAAGCAGTTTACACACACATATGAAATGCATGATCATGATCATGATTTGAAAACAATTATGCTGATATTTTGAATGTATTTATAAGAATCATTGATCACTTTAACCAAAAGTCAGATTGCTGCAAAGCATCAAAGTAAAGGGCATTAGGACAGAGCCATATTCTAAAGGAATATTAAAACTTTGGGAATATGCAAGTTTTATCAACAGAAGTTTCTAATGGCAAGAACATTCAGAAACTTAATCAGACTTAATGAATAGGGCTTATTCACTGTCCAGGTAAAATGGATGCATGCCCAGACATGGAGTCATGTGTTAATCTGGTTTGGCAGTGACCTACAGGGGGAATTTATGGGAATGTTCATTTGAACTTTGTGGCTAGCATCTGAGGTTACTATGAAACAGAGGAAGTGGGGTTAGCCAAGACAGAAGTTAGCATCTGGATCCTAAGGACTAATGAAGTACCATTATGCCAGAGGGTAAGATGCGATTGGCTAAAGTATATGACAGGTATTATTGTTGATTTATGTATATTGAAGATAATTGATTTAAAGCGAATGAAAGGCAGGAGTAATTGATAAGAAAATCTATAATTGATCTGTTTTGAATTGTATACAAGAGAACTCATTGGAGAGATCTAGCTGTTCCATCTCGGGAGTTGCCCCGGCCCTTTGATGATTTCTCCTGGCAGCTGCTGGTCAAAATAAAGTTTACGTCTTTAAGCTAAGACACTGGCTTCTTGAGTCTTGCATTGTCTCAAATTTCTGAAGGTACCCGGCCACCTCAAAAACCCCACAACAGTGATCCAAACAGGAGAAAGTTGGCGATATTACAGGTGTTAAACAAGTACAGAGGGAGGGAAAGGATGGAGGCTAAAAGGACAGGTGATAGGATGGAGACATCAAATGACAAGAGGGATGCTGGTGCAAGTCAAATAGGGATAATAATAGGACAAGGATAAGAACAAAAATGTGTCAGGTGGTGAAATGGAAAAAGCCAAATCATTACCAAGTGATGTCCAAAAGAAAGTGGAAGTGTGGGCACGATTGAAATTGAACTCAGTGTTGAGTCCAGAAAGCTGTGGTCTAAATATCTAATGGAGCAACAATGCACAGTGGTTAGCACTGCTGCCTCACAGTGCCAGTGACCTGGGTTCAATTCCCGGCTCGGGTCACTGTCTGTGTGGACTTTGCACGTTCTCCCCATGTCTGCGTGGGTTTCCTCTGGATGCTCCAGTTTCCTCCCACAGTCCAAAGATGTGCATTGGCCATGCTAAATTCTCCCTCAGTGTACCAGAGCAGGTGCCAGGGTGTGGCATCTCGAAGATTTTCACAATAACTTTATTGCAGTGTTAATGTAAGCCTACTTGTGACACTAATAAATAAACTTTAAACAATGAAGTGTTGCTCCTCAAGTTTCAGTTGAGCTTCATTGGAACAGTGTAGGAGACTGAAGACAGAGAGGTCAAAGTGAGAGCAGAACAGAGAATTCAAATTCTAAGGCCTATCTCTTACCCTTGCCCCATAATTGAATGGGAAAATGTAGCCTATCAAACTGTATAACCAATGGAACGAGGTGCCTATTTTGCTTTGTGGGCTATGGTTAATTATCTCCCATTACCATCACCTTGCACAATCATTCCTTTTTCCATTTAAGCTCGCTTGCCTTTCCATTTTGTCGCAGACCTGTTACTTCATTCTTTTCCCCACTCCCCCCTTTTCCTTGTCTCTGTACCTGCTTAAAAGCTGTCACATCTCCAATTTTTTCCAGTTCTTTTAAAGGTCATCAACCTGAAACCTTAACCATGTCAATGTCTTTCCACAGATGCTGCTGAGTATTTCCAGTATTCTCTGTTTTTATTTCAGACTTCCAGCATCTGTGGCATCTTGCTTTTGCAATAAAATGCACGCTTATCTGGACCAAGTGACTTTTCTCTTTTGAGCATTGCCAGCCTTTCAAATATATTTTCCTTATCTATTTTTATCCAATCCAATTTATCTACTCCATCCTACTTTACTGTGATCAAATGAATTCAAATTCTTCACACAAGTTATTCAAAGTATGAGATGCGGCCCAGTGGTAGCCCTTTCTCCAGAGACTTCCGCACAGAATCTAGACTGGCACACCAGTGCAGGAGTATGGGAGGTGCCATCATTTGAATGAGACATTTAACCGAGATCCCTCAGGTGAACATAACAGATTCCATGGCACTGTTTGAAGAGGAGCCGGTTGCTCTCCTTAGTGTCCAAACCCATATTTGTCTTTCATCCAAATCACAAAAAAAGGTGGTCTGATTGTTATCACTTTGTTGTTTGAGGAATTTGCTGTGAGTTGCTGCTTTTCCTACATTAAGGCAAATGTGGCATTTTAAAAGTAATTCATTGATTGTAAAGCACTGAGGAATGTCCTAAATTTCAGAATACGCTGCAGAAATGCAATTTTATTCCTTCCTTTAGGGACAACATGGTAGCCAGGGGATTTAAGCTTTAAGTGTGCTATATTTAAAAAACAGATATGCTATTGAAGTTTTATGTCAGAAAAGATGCAAGAATATCAACCGTAAAGAGAACAATAATTTATACCACATGAGAACAGAGTGCTGATTGGTTCATTAAAGGACGAACCTGAGAATGGTTGTCCTCCAAGCTTTTCTTTAGTTACAAAGGGTACAATGCGTGGACATGTTATATCCCCTGCAAGAGATGGGGCCCTGTATGTGAATATGTCGTTTCCAGTATGCGAGTCACACACTGTGAGCCTGACTGATAATTTTGCAAGCATGGGCTGGTTTGGATGCTAGTGTCAAGGTAAAAAGACAGTCTGCCTATCACATAAATGAATAATGTGGTAGTTGAATTTCAGTGTCAGTGTGATGCTAGGGATGTAGGCTGTGCGTCCCAATGACCTGCAGATTCTATGAAACACTCCTCTCTTCAGCTGCTCATAATTAGCAAAGTACTGACCGTAGCGTCAGCCCGTGTCCTCTGGTTACTGACTGTTCTGCCACTAGAAACAATTTCTCCTTATTTGTTATCAAAACTGATCCCAATTTTGGGCACCTCGATCAAATCTCCTATAAATCTTGACTGTTCTAAGGAAAACAATCCCAGCTTTTGAAGTCACTTCAAGTAACTGGGGTCTCTCCTTCCTGCCACCTGATTAGTAAAATGTCACCTACATCCTCCCGAAGAACTGGATATCCATCCTGAAGTATAACACCTAGAATTGAATACAACATTCCAGCTAATGTCTAAAGATTTATAAAGATTTAGCATAGCTTCTTTGTTTTGTACTTTATGACTCTACTTCTAATGCCCAGAATCCTATATTTTTTAACTTCTCAACTTGTCCTGCCACTTTCAAAGATTTGCATTTGTGAAAGTGATTCTTGCTATTTTTCACCCAAAACCTGTGGTTGATGGTGCTGGGTGATCTTTTCCAGGGATGAGCACTTGTACAGATACCAGATGTGTGGTAGATACTGCTCACCTGTGATTAAACTGGAGATGATCAAAGGGAGAATCAACATCTTCAACATCCTCATGAGGATATCGCCTGGAAACGCTATGAGCATGACAATATTGGGATGGATGGGAGACGCATATCGGAGCAATCCTCCAAACACTGCTCCAAATATCACACCTGTAGACAGAAGAAATGGAGATCAGAGGACAATAATTACAATTCATATTTATGTACATCCCCTTTGTGTAAAGAGCCTGGCAAGATAATTCACCAATGCAAAGCAACCTTTGAAGTGACAGCAATTCAGTGAAGTGAGAGAGGCAAAGGGATCTGGGTGTACAGGTATACAGGTCACTGAAAGTGGCAATGCAGGTGGAGAAGGTAGTCAAGAAGGCATATGGCTTGCTTGCCTTCATCGGCTGGGGTATTGAGTTTAAAAATTGGCAAGTCATGTCGCAGCTTTATAGAACCTTAGTTAGGCCGCACTTGGAATATAGCGTTCAATTCTGGTCGCCACACTGCCAGAAGGATGCGGAGGCTTTGAAGAGGGTACAGAAAAGATTTACCAGGATGTTGCCTGGTATGAAGGGCATTAGCTATGAGGAGAGGTTGGAGAAACTTGGTTTGTTCTCACTGGAGCGATGGAGGTTGAGGGGAGACCTGATAGAAGTCTACAAGATTATGAGAGGCATGGACAGAGTGGATAGTCAGAAGCTTTTTCCCAGGGTGGAAGAGTCAATTGCTAGGGGGCATAGGTTTAAGGTGCGAGGGGCAAGGTTTAAAGGAGATGTACGAGGCAAATGTTTTACTCAGAGTAGTGGGTGCCTGGAACTCGTTGCTGTGGGAGGTAGTGGAAGAGGATACAGTAGTGATTTGTAAGTCTTGACAAGTACGTGAATAGGATGGGAATAGAGGGATATGGTCCCCGGAAGGGTAGGGGGTTTTAATTAAGTCGGGCAGCATGGTGAGTGCAGGCTTGGAGGGCCGAAGGGCCTGTTCCTGTGCTGTAATTTTCTTTGTTCGTTCTTATTAGTTGGCCAAACTTTGGTTAGAAAGTTGGGATTCAAAGCTTTTCAGGCTCTATCTTGCAAACATAAGTTGACCATAACATTGACCACTATTGTGGAAGTGTTACAATGCATTGCAGTACTTCCTCCATTGAAGAAATGGCAATAATACATTCAAAGTGAACATAAAAATGTACTGCAAACCCTCCCTGTCAAGTTTGGCAAAATTGCAGACAGCAGTGACTATGGAAACACATTCCCTGCTTTGAAAAGTAAGAAAAAATTTGAGCAACTGCTCCCGTCCATTGATACGCTGCCAAACTTTCAATTTCAGACTCATGGGGCTGCAATAATGTAGTGAAAGATGTAGCAATTATGAATGCTTGGCTGAGTTCCAAAAACCAATAGTCTGTTGACACAGCTGTGCAACGAATGACTGACAATTATACAAGCTCATAAATACTCAGCCTTTGGAGGCCATCTAAAAATATAATCTTTTTTCTTCAATGTAGAAGTTTTATATTGTTACAGGTTTAATTTTCTTACACCTGCATTAAAAATAATTCTTATTGCTATTGCATGGCCCCTATGAACTGTACATACAGGCTGACGATGGAAGATATATGGGGGTCATGGAGGTGACATGGGCAAAAAGACAGGACATGGGTGGCATAGGAGATCTGGAAGTGGCATGAAGGAGACATGGGGATGAGATGGGGTATGAAGGTGACAAAGAGGATTGGAAAGGGCATATGGAGTGGGTAAGTGATAAAATTTAGGGAACTTTTAAGTGATGATTTTGAGAGCTGGATGACTGTGCTGGAGAATTAAATCAGGCCTGCTAACCATCCTGCCTGCTCACCCATACTTTTCCCAGACCCTATTGTGGCTCACAGACTGCACTGTGAATCCAGGCTGTGAAAAAACTCAATTATCGGGCAAGGCCACACATGGGTCAGGGCACTGCAAAAATGTGCAAATCATGTTTTCCTGAACATTAACACAAAAATCCAGGGCCATGGTATCTACTTTCATTACAAATTCCACATCTTGATAATGCTGTGCATAGAATTCCTGCAGTGCAGAAGGAGGCCATTCGGCCCATCGAGTCCGTACCAACTCTCCACCAAGAGTATCTCAACCAGACACACACCCCCGGCTTATCCCTATAACCCCACACATTTACCATGGCTAATCCATCTAACATGCAGATCTTTGTACTGTGGGAGGAAACTGGAGGAAACCCATGAAGACACGGGGAGAATGTGAAAACTTCATGCAGACAGTCACTCAAGGCCGGAATCGAACCCAGGTCCTTGATGTTGTGAGGCAACAGCGCTAATCACTGTGCAAAAAGGTTTCTCCTGTTTTCCTTCATAATCCCTTACATTTAATCTTGTATCTATGTCCAGTTGTTCTGGATGCTTCAATCATTGGAAATAGTCTGCTTCTACCCACTTTGGCTTAATACTTGATAATTTTAAACACCTTCATCAAAAAGGGAGGGGTGGGGGGCTGTGGCGCTGGTAGTATGCCGTGTGGACCTATCTGCCAACTTCATACCTACCCCGATCTTCTCACATTTTATAGGGGTGTGGGGTGCCGGATGGCCTGCCCAACCTTAGGCCTATTGAAGACAATTAACAGTTACTTAATTGGGTCTAATCCAATACATACTACCTGTGCCCACTGCTCTCACCTGGTACTACTGAGACTACAGAGCTGCTGGTTATTTGATTGGCTGGCAGATCTCAGAGGTGGAATTTCCTGTCCCTTGGACAGGTGGGAGAGCAGAAATCCCAACTCCAGCCTTCTAAATGAGAGCAGGGCAGTTGTTCTTTCAATGACCAGGCTCCCTACTGACATTTTAGCTGGGGCACGGGTATCATGCACCCCATAAAATGCTGCACTTGATTTTTCAGGCACAGCCTTTCATCAGAAGTGGAAGGTATTTCAGAGGAACAGTTTATCAGAAAGAACAGAGTGGGAAAGGAGAAATGCATACATGTGAGTATGATGCTCAAAACTGTATATAGTACTCATTACACCTTAAATTCTAAATTTTCTAGAACTTACCATGAAACCCTGTACTAAACTCAGACATTATACCCAATTTACATAATTTTTTTAAAAATGGTGAATTTCTAAGAGTTCCAAAGCTAATGCTCAGACTAGACAGGGTAAACCCACTAATCCCTCTCACTGCTGGCTCTAAAAATCAATAAAAATTCAAATTGAATCCAATTCATAATTTCCACAAAAGGGACAAACTAGATGCAAGCTGACAAGAATGGGCATTACATCTGATCTTAGGCTTGATGCTACGCTTGATCTTTTTACATAATTACTCCTTTAAAAAAAAATTTCACTCCATTCTTAAAGTTACAAAGCCAATGCTCAGAATGCACCATGTAAACCTGAACCCATTCCTTGCTTGTTCCGAAAGCCAAAGTTAAATTCCAATTCATGGTACCCATGAGAGAGACAAACAAGATCCAAGCTGACAAGATAAGACATTGCATCCCATCTTGGGTTCGATCAGATGCTTGATCTTAGCCAAAAGGCCCCTTGAATCAAATCTCTCCATCCCTCAATCATTCAAAAACAGCAATGCCCTTTTTATACAGTGACAACCAAATCAATACACAATACTCTAAATGTAGTCACATTCATGATTGTGAAGGGACAAGATTACCTAATGAATTCTGTTCAATATTTATTTTAATGCCTAGTAACATTCTTTCATAATGATCCGGCTTTTCTCAAACTTCTGAATCATAATGGGCAACACCAAATTCATAATATATTCAGTATATTAAATATTCGTTCCATTAAAAGTTCACTGGAACCTCCTACATTATCTCTTACTACTGTAGGTGGCATTCTGATTGATGAAAATGTTTTAACTTTTGAATCAAGCTAATTCCTAATTCACCATAGCTGCACTTTATATCCCCCAGTGATTGTACAACCATTGGGTTCTCAGATTGCTCAAAACTCAATGAGTTTTTCTTTGATTCACATTGTTTTCTTAATAACAAGATTCTAGGAATCAATTTTTACTTTTTGTGAAGGGCATAAAATGAAAGTTGGCAGATGGGACAACCATTTGAGACACCTCATGTTTTTTACCTCCAGGGCTATCTTATCTTCGTGTCCCACCAGTCAATGGGCGGGGCCAGTTGATAAGATTGGGTGAGGGGCGAAAAATCGGGTTCACGCCCTATTTCTCAGCTCGCAATCTTACCAGGCCCAGATATCAGATGTGATTACGGGCACGAAGCTGATTTCAATATTTAAACACATTTTAAATAGAATTTAAACATAATTAGTGAGCCCGGGACACTATCATCCAAGCTCACTTGCCTTAGAGGCCTCGCCAGTTAGGGCCCTCACCAGCAAGGATCACGTACGGTTCCCATCAATGGGGACTTGATGTGATGGCCTCGCCAGTAGGACCAAAGGCCAATAAGGCTCCCTTATTGCAGGGGCAGGCAGTGCCCCTTGAGCAGTGTCAGTCAGCCACCCTGGCAGTATCAACCTGGCACCCCCCATGGAGTGTCAGGCAGTGCTAATGGAGCGGGGCAGCCATGATGGGAGCAGGGCCCAAGGAGAGGTAGAGAGATCTGCACTTTCGCAATTATGCCCTCAGGTGTGAACAGCCTGCATTCCAGTGTGCTTGGGACTTGTATCCTAACCCTACTGACAGGAAACAGATCGTGCATCATTTTTACACAATGTGGCATAAGATTGCATTTTCAAACTTGCCCCGAAAAACTGATCTGAAACTCTTCCATTTTATGCTCGTTCAGCACTTAGAATCTTTTTGATAAGATCGCCCCCATAATGTCCAAAACAAAGATTTAAACAAAATGAAAATATGAAAAATCCTTAATAAAATATTCATCAGATTGTCTTCTGTGCCTTTGTTAAATCTTTTATTTGAAAGTCTTGTTTACACCTTGTTCTTGGAATTTAGATCATATCTACTTGCCCAGGAAACATCAGTAGGCTTGAACCAGTTAGTTCATGCAAGTATTTTTCTTTACCTTCCAGCACATACAACTCAGCAATTTTAAAACAATTTTGAACAAGAGGAAACTTAAAGCTTAAAATTGCAGGTGATGCAGAAAGTTCCAAGTGGAATATTAGCACAATATTAGTGCGCACCCCACCCAGAGAGAGTTCTAACTGACCCAGAAATTGAGGGGACAAAGAAAGCAATAAAGGCAGCCAGGCAGTTTGTTTCCTCATCCTAATTTGATGTCATTTTTAAAAATAAGAATTTTGAAAGCCAATAGTGGAATGAATATAAAGATGCTCATTCACCAGTTTAGGGAAAACACAACTCGTTTATTTAGAGATTAAAACTATACATACAATCAGCTCCTGAGATGACTCAGAGTACAGAAACCCACACTTATGAGGCAGATCGCCTACCCAACAGCATATGGAGAGGTATTGCAGGTCAATACCAGTTCCTTAGACAGGTCGAAATGTATGAACAAGTTTAAAGAATGCAGCAATTGTCATACTCTTGTTAAAAGTTTCATTCAGGGAAGTCTTCCAAAACCAACACTGTTTTTAGCAGAATATGCAATGCAGCCAATAATGTCAAGAAGTTTGATTTAAAAAAATACCCATAGTAATTTGCCATTCCAAAAATTTTGTCTTCTATGGGGTGTAATCCTTATGCATCTACATGGTGCCTCAGGCAGATTATCTCATCGGCTTGAAAAGTACATTTCTGCTTCTTGAGGTGAACTCCAGCCTCTTGAAATCTTCTCAGCACCTCCTCTAACTTTGCTAGATACTCGGCTTCTGTTGATCCAGTTGTAAGAACATCACCAAGGTATACAATGGCTCGTGATAGCCCCTGCAGCAATCTCTCCATTGCCCTCTGGAAACAATGCTGTGATACCCACAGCTTACATGTACCAATGCAGTGCCCACTATTTTTAATCAGTTCTCCAGTAAAAATTATTAACTTGGCCGCAGTATTCTTCAAATTCAATGGTTGAACTCCTTTTCTCAAGTACCGA
The DNA here is from genome assembly GCF_964213995.1 of Mustelus asterias. Lineage (NCBI taxonomy): Eukaryota > Metazoa > Chordata > Chondrichthyes > Carcharhiniformes > Triakidae > Mustelus > Mustelus asterias. The sequence goes on from NC_135809.1 coordinate 77,843,622, forward strand.
TGTGTCTGCCCAATTATCACAGTAGCTAATGCCCCTGAATCAGCTTGCATTTTAAGAGGCTTCCCATTTACCCAGAGCATTAGTGATGAGGCTATCGTGCCTGCTTTTCATAGAATCCCTACAGTACAGAAGGAGGCCATTTGGCCCATCGAGTCTGCACCGACCACAATCTCACCCAGACCCTATTCCCATAACCCCACATGTTTACACTGCTTATCCCCGACACTAGGGTCAATTTAGCATGGCCAATCAAATCATTTATGGCGAAGATGCAGACTCCACACAGACAGTGACCCAAGCCGGGAATTGAACCCGGGTCCCTGGTGCTGTGAGGCAGCAATGCTAACCACTGTGCCACCATGCCGTCCAATAAATTTGTTTTCCCTGACCGGGAATCGAACCCGGACCGCGGCGGTGAGAGCACCAAATCCTAACCACTAGACCACAATGAGTGAATATTTAAATCACCTATTGGGTGATTATACATTATTTAATCGGTTACTTGGTAGACTTGACTTGGCTCTGCTCCTATGCCGGAACTGGTTTATCCTATGACCTCTACACCTGCAGGATTCAGGGGAGTGGTTACCTCCACATCGATAACATTCCGCTTCAAACCTTGCTTAATGATTGCCTCTTCTAAATCTTCTCATCTTATTTGTGGCTGAACTTGTTTCCCACCTCATGGCTACTTCTTCACTTTCGGCACTATTGCTAGCTGCAGGTTCCTGCTCTCACTGGCGCCATTTTGCATGCTGTGAAAATGTGCAAGCTGCAGATTGTATGATCATGAACCCATCTCCCCATTCTCCCTCACCCCAATCCTCCCATCTGATTTCATACTTTCAGATACCCACTTGGTCTGACACATGCCCCCACTGGCACTGCCTGAACTTTAGAGTATAGGAATTTGCAAATGAGTCACAGGACATGTGTGGGATTCACTCAGGCCAGGGGCAATGGATAGCTCATGCCCAGTTCACTAATTGGTTGATATGTGGGTAGGGAGAGTGGTGGGGGGTGGGAGGTGGAATACACACTGAAATCCTTGGGGTATTGTCAGGGCTACAAGACAGCCTCCTATCATGCAGCATGGTGGAGTCTAGCTATAATTAAGCACAGGGCTTCATGCCAGGTCGACAGTCTATCCTTTCTGGTGTGGAAATGGTGGCTAACTTCATGATAACATTGCAGACCCATAGCAGTGATGCAGCTGATGTGACACTTGTGTTGCAGTTCCAACTCAGATAAGGAGTCATGAGATCCGTGCTTACTGCCATGTAGATCAGATTTTTGCAGTTTCTGGCTGTGGATCTGAGAATTCAAAGGGTCATTCAAGTTCTCACAGCAGTCCACCAATCTGTGCTCCAGAAGATAATGAATGTTGCTGGGGTGCAGTGCAGAGCATGATCCAGTTGACCTATTTTAGGATGAAGCATTCATGTTCCCGTCACTGTGACTCTGCCACTGCCCTTGCTGTTACAAGGACATTTTGCAAGGCCATCTGCAGTCATCCCCAGTGAAAATCAGCAGCCTTGCTGCAAGACTAGGAGAGCACTGTGTAGGAGCATAAGTAAGAAGTTTAACAACACCAGGTTAAAGTCCAACAGGTTTATTTGGTAGCAAAAGCCACAAGCTTTCGGAGCCTTAAGCTCCTTCAGGCTCCGAAAGCTTGTGGCTTTTGCTACCAAATAAACCTGTTGGACTTTAACCTGGTGTTGTTAAACTTCTTACTGTGTTTACCCCTGTCCAATGCTGGCATCTCCACATTAGGAGCATAAGGGCAGGCAAAGACATCCACAAGGTATGAAGGGAACACTTAAGGGTGAACAGTTTGTTCTTGCTTGGATAATTTGAGGAGTTGCTTAGTAAGATTTTACAGCAAGACTTCTGTTGGCTATTATTTCAGGATTTTGGCTAAGAGAATAGTGAAATTTTTAAAGACTCATTCATGGTGGGTGAGAATTGCTGGCTAGGCCAACATTTATTGCAGACAAATGAAAAGGTGGGGTTAATGCTAGTAAAAGGAGGATGATCTAAGGTTTGATTTACTGTCACATGTATTAACATACAGTGAAAAGTATTGTTTCTTGCGCATTATACAGACAAAGCATACCATTCATGGAGAAGGAAACAAGAGAGTGGAGAATGTAGTGTTACAGTCATAGCTAGGGTGTAGAGAAAGATTAACTTAATACAAGGCAAGTCCATTCAAAAGCCTGACAGCAGCAGGGAAGAAGCTGTTCTTGAGTCAGTTGGTACGTGACCTCAGACTTTTGTATCTCTTTCCTGTCGGAGGAAGGTGGAAGAGAAAATGTCTGGGCTGCGTAGGGTCCTTAATTTTGCTGGCTGCTTTGCCGAGGCAGCGGGACATGTAGACAGAGTCAATGAATGGGAGGCTGATGGATTGGGCTACATTCATGACCTTTTGTAGTTCCTTGCGGTCTTGGGCAGAGCAGGAGCCATACCAAGCTGAGATACAACCAGAAAGAATGCTTTCTATGGTGCATTTGTAAAAGTTGGTGAGAGTCGTAGCTGACATACCAAATTTCCTTCATCTACTGAGAAAGTAGAGGCGTTGATGGGCTTTCTTAACTATAGTGTCGGCATGGGGGGGACCAAGACAGGTCGTTGGTGATCGGGACACCTAAAAACTTGAAGCTCTCAACCCTTTCTACTTCGTCCCCGTTGATGTAGACAGGGGCATGTTCTCCTTTACGCTTCCTGAAGTCGATGACAATCTCCTTTGTTTTGTTGACATTGAGCGAGAGATTATTGTTGCTGCACCAGTTCATCAGATTCGCCATCTCATTCCTGTACTCCGTCTTGTCATTGTTTGAGATCCGACCCACTGCGGTGGTGTTGTCAGCAAACTTGAAAATCGCGTTGGAGGGGAATTTGGTCACACAGTCATAGATGTATAAGGAGTATAGTAGGGGGCTGACAACCAACCTTGTGGGGCACCGGTGTTGAGGATGATCACGGAGGAGGTGTTGTTGCCTACCCTTACTGATTGTGGTCTGTGAGTTAGGAAGTTCAGGATCCAGTCACAGAGGGAGGAGCCGAGGCCCAGACCACGGAGTCTGGGATGAGTTTCATCAATAAATAGGAGTCTGATATAGGTGTCCTTGTTATCTAGATGTTCCAGAGTTGAGTGCAGGGCCAGGGAAATGGCGTCTGCTGTGGACCCGTTGCAGCGATAGGCAAACTGTAGTGGATCCAGGTAGTCGGGGAGGCTGGGATTGATTCATGCCATGACTAGCCTTTTGAAGCACTTTATAATGATGGATGTCAGAGCCACCAGCCAATAGTCATTAAGGCACGCTGCTTGGTTTTTCTTAGGTACCGGGATGATGGTCATCTTCTTGAAGCAGATAAGGACCTCAGATTGTTGTAAAGAGAGTGTGAAGATGTCTGCGAATACTCCCGCCAGCTGATCCGCACAGGATCTGAGTGCTCATACGGGTACCCCATCCGGGCCAGTCGCTTTCCGTGGGTTGACCTTCGAGAAAGCTGCACTGACATCGTCAATGGTGACCCCAGATACAGGTTCATCCAGGGTTTCCAGGGTGGAGGGTGTGCTCTCGCTGACCTCTTGCTCAAAATGGGCGTAGAATGCATTGAGCTCATCAGGGAGGGGTGCGTTGACCTGCAATTTTACACGCCTTCATCTTGCAGCCTGTTATGTCTTGCAGACCTTGTCGGTGTGGCTAGCCTGGGACGCTAGCTTGGTTCAGTTATGTCTTTTGGCATCTTTGATGGATCTCCTTAGATCGTATCTGGCTTTCTTGTATAGGTCAGTGTCACCTGACTTGAATGCCTCAGACCTGGACTTCAACAAGCAGTGGATATCCCTGTTCATCCATGGTTTCCGGTTGGGGAACACACAGATCTGCTTCTTTGGCACACAGTCTTCTCTACACACTTACTAATGAAGTCAGTTACTGTAGTGGCGTATTCGTTAGGCTGGTCGCAGAGTTTTTAAATACTGACTCGTCCACTGACTCCAAGGACTAGGAGATCATCTGATTCCTCAGAGCAACATTGCATGACTTTCTTTGGTGGATTCTCCCGCTTCAGTTTTTGCTTGTAAGCCGGGAGCAGGAGCACAGCCTTGTGGTCTGATTTGCCAAAGTGTGGGCGGGCGATAGAACGGTAGGCATGTTTGATATTTGTGTAGCAGTGGTCTAGGATGTTTGGGCCTCTGGTGGAACAGGAGACGTGTTGGTGGTAACTTGGTAGTACACTCTTGAGCTTGACCTGATTGAAGTCCCCGGCCATGATGAACAAGGCCTCGGGATGTTTCGTCTCAAGACTATTCATAGTGGTGTATATTTCATCCAGCACGATCTTCACATCCACATGGGGTGGGATGTGAACTACCATCAGGATAATGGAGGGAACTCCCACGGAAGATAGTAGGGGCGGCATTTTAAGGGACATGGTTTCTGAGTGTATGATCACAGGCAGCCTGTCCACAATAAAGGTATCACTTCCTTCCTGCCACCTCCTCTTCCTCCATCCTCTCTTCAGCCACTGCTCCATCTTCCTGTCATATTGCAGACTCAGGGTACTGCAGTGAAAGCCCCCATGTGCATAGACACGTTACCAAATTCTCTATCTTGCCATGGAGAATGTAGCATCTCCAAAAATGCTTCCACAAACTTTAGCAGACATTATTCGAAATTACTTGACCTGCAAGCTCTTTGGTGGCAGATGGCTATTGCAGCTGATCGCATCTTGTACTGTGTGTGAATGACACACATGCTCAGTGGGCAGTCCAGCTTTCGAAAACATGTCAAATCAGCCAGAACGGCCAATTGAAACCAGGATCTGGCCAATTGTGACACATTGTGCACCCAGCATGGGGGGAGCACATAGTCCTCTCCAGATGCAGCCAGAAGCACCATCCACTCATTTTCAGGGCTTCCAGCTTCCAAGCACTGGCTCCAGCAACTCTATGAAAGCAAAATTCTAGCCCTCAGCATTTTGACAGAGCAGGATATTTTTGGATTTCTATGCTGAATTTTAATGAAAGTTGTATTAACATTTCAGAGTTAACATGAATTGGTGAGATAGACGAGAAGCAGAGCTCTGAGTGACATGAGGACGATTCTCCGGAGGGATAGCAATCATAGTGTCAGTGTATCCAGACCCACTTGAAGCCTCGTGACTGCTCATTAAGTGGAAAAACAACCATGCTGCAAGTGGTGTTGAGGCTGAAAGTTGTTGAGAGAAATTAGATGAATGAAGCACTGCCTCCCACCAGTGTGATCAGTGCTATCCACAGATGTCAAAGTGGATTTCACTGTAGCCTAAAGGATTTGTTCAGAAGCGACAAATCCTGTGGATGCAGGGTGCCAAGCTATATAATGCTTCAGTGCAACGATTCATCTTCTCAACCTAACTTAGTAATTAAATGTACAATGATGAGCTGTTCTGTGCCTGGGGTCTGGACAAGTATCTTATATGGAACATGGTTCAGAAGAGTGCTACTGAAGAATGAATTTCATATAAGGATCAGGAGTCTGAGCATGGAGGAGTATTTTATACCGGTTGGGATCAGGATTCAAGGGTCCAGGAGCTGTTAAACATGTAAGGATTATCACCACTTTCTCAATTAAGCTCAGAAAGAGAAGGGACAATAAATACTAAGAAATAGTAATAAAGGAAACACAGGAAGACGACTGTCAGATACTAGGAGAAAGAACAATGGAGGATGCTGTTTATTGGGACAGAATAGCAGAGAATGTGCAGAAAACTGAAACGTAATGTACTCAGAGTATAAACACAGAAATAAAGGATGAGAACATCCAGGATAAAATACTTTATAAAGCAAAGTTTACTGTCATTTTAATACCAACAGTAATCAGTTGTTTATGAACTAAAGCAACTGATAATGAGTTTTATTTAGTGATGAAACTAGGGAGACAAATAACTTCCATAAGGATAAGGGCTGATTTTCATCAGTTAGAAATATCCATGGTTTTACTCTGTTGAGATCATGTATGTTAAACACCACATCATTACTTCATCAATTGCAACATGCATTGTACGAGTGAGGAAGCCTGTTATTCTTTAAAAACACTCCTCATACTGCAATCCCACCACTGTTCCCAAAACCCTTTCTGGAGGGCAGAAGGATGGTGAATGGTCGGAGTTATACTCACCAAATACTGTGAGGGTCAGCAGCAGGTTCTTCCGCAGACTCTTTCCCAGCCGTTTCCACAATGGGGGTTTGCTGTTAAGTTTTTCGGGAGCCAGGTTACACTCGTCCATCCGCACTTCCACTTGTTTGGGCATTGTGGTCAGGCTGAATGAGAAAGGAAACTTGGGTCACATTTAGAAGAAACACCAGCTAAAGCTACCCATTCTCAGGTACTTCAGATAAAGTGTTCAGTCTAGATGCTCAAGGATACACAAGAACATGAAAGGTTTTAATGTACCAGTGATGCATTGTTGTAAGCCAAGATGCTCCGAGTAAGGTTTCTTAATAAAACTCCAGTTGCTGCTCTTTCAAAACCATTTCTCTTGCACAGTAATGTAAAAAAAGTGTATTTAAGAATATTATAGAATCAGCAGGCATTGCATTATAAAGTCTTCTGTCTCTCTTCAGTCTAAACATTCTTTGCAGCCAGGACTGGAGGCAAAACAAAGATACATAAATTCCTGTACTGATAGGAAGGACTCTTCTGGTGCCTTGTGTAAACTTTTATCTATACTAGTATCTGGTAAATCTCAACAAAGGTAACTATGATGGTATGAGACATGAATTGGCAATGATGTACTGGGAAACATTACTGAAAGGAAGGACCATACACAGGCAATGGCGGGCATTCTCAACAGAGAATGTAGGAACAGATAGGTGAACTCCAGAAGTTGTTTATTCCTGTTTGGCGCAAGAGTGGTAAGGGAACTATGGCCAAATCATGGATTACAAGGGAAATTAGAGATAGTATTAGATTCAAAGAAGAAGCTTACAAATTGGCAAGAAAAAGCAATAGATCAGAGGATTGGGAGCAGTTTAAAATTCAGCAAAGGAGGACCAAGGGAGGAAAATAGAGTATGAAATTATACTAGCGGGGAATATAAAAACTGACTGCAAAAGTTTCTACAGGCATGTAAAGAGAAAAAGATTAACAAAAATGAATGTAAGTCCCTTAAAGTCAGAAACGGGAGAATTCATAACAGGGAACAAAGAAATAGCTGAGGAATTAAATTCATCTTCACAAAGGAAGACATGAATAATGTGTCAGAAGTTCTGAGAGAAGCAAGTTTTAGTGAGGAGCAGAAGGAAATCAGTATTAGTAGAGAAATTATTTTGGGGAAATTGATTGGATTGAGGATGGATAAATCTTCTTCCCAGAGTACTTAAGAAATTGGCCTTGGAAATGGCAGATCCATTGGTGGTCATTTTCCAAAACTTTTTGGACTCTGGACAGGTCCCTACAGATTGGAGGATAGCTCAAAAAGGGAGGTAGAGGGAAAACAGGGAACTATGGATCAGTGAGCCTGACGTCAGTACTGGGGAATTTGCTTGAGTCCATTATCAAGGATTTCATAGCCCAACATTTGGAAAGCAGTGGTATAATCAGACAAAGTCAGCATGGATTTACAAAGAGAAAATCATGCTTGACGAATCTATTGGAATTCTTTGAGGATATAACTAGCAGAGTTGACCAAGGATATGGTTTATTTAGACTTTTAGAAGGCTTTCAACAAGGTCTCACATAGCAGACTACTATGTAAAGTTAAAGCCCATGGGATTGAGGGCAATGTCCTGAGATGGATAAAAAGTTGGTTAGCAGATAGGAAGCAAAGAGTTGGCATAAATGGGTTTTTCTCTGATTGGCAGTCAGTGACTAGTGGAGTACTTCAAGGATCTGTGTTAGGACCCCAACTGTTCACATTATATATTAAAGATTTGGAAAAAGGAATTAAATGTATTATTTCCAAATTTGCAGATGATACAAAGTTTGGTGGGAGGGTGAGCTGTGAGGAGGATGCAGAGATGCCTCAGTGTGATTTAGATAGGCTGAGTGAGTGGGCATATGTATTGCAGATGCAGTATAACATGGATAAATGTGAGGTTATCCACTTCAGTAGCAAAAATAGGAAGGCAGATTATTATTTAAATGGGTGTAAATTGAGAGAGGTGAATACTTCGCAGACTTGGTGTCCTCATGTATCATAGAACCATAGAACCATAGAAAATTACAGCTCAGAAACAGGCCTTTTGGCCCTTCTTGTCTGTGCCGAACCATTTTATGCCTAGTCCCACTGACCTGCACTTGGACCATATTTCCTCGACACCCCACTCATCCATGAACCCGTCCAAGTTTTTCTTAAATGTTAAAAGTGACCCCGCATTTACCACTTTATCCGGCAGCTCATTCCACACTCCCACCACTCTCTGCGTGAAGAAGCCCCCCCTAATGTTCCCTTTAAACTTTTCTCCTTTCACCCTTAACCCATGCCCTCTGGTTTTTTTCTCCCCTAGCCTCAGCGGAAAAAGCCTGCTTGTATTCACTCTATCTATACCCATCAAAATCTTATACACCTCTATCAAATCTCCCCTCACAGTCACTGAAAACAAGCGCACAAGAACAGCAGGCAGTAAAGAAGGCAAATGGTACATGGCTTCTTAGCAAGAGGATTGGAGTATAGGTATAGGGATGTTTTACTGCGAATGTATAGGGCATTGGTGAGGCCACACCTGGAGTATTGTGTGCAGTTTTGGTGTCCTTATCTGAGGATGTCCTTGTTATAGAGGGAGCACAGCAAAGGTTTACTCGGCTGATTTCTGAGATGGCAGGTCTGTCACATGAGAAGAGACCAAGTCAATTAGGATTATATTCATTGGAGTTTAGAAGAGTGAGAGAGGATCTCATAAAAACTTATAAAATTCTAACAGGATTAGACAGGGTACTTTTCCTCTACAGTTAGCTAATGCATTAGGTCTAAGCTGTTGCTTCTTAAGAAACTACGTTAAAGTTACTTATGAATACTCAATTGCCTAATCTTAGATATCTGTGGCTCCAAAAATCAAAATCATACAGTAAGAATATAATTTATCCAGTCTGTGGTGTACGTGCACAGAAAAACTAGTCATCAGTGAACTGCCCAGCACCAGAAACCAATAAACACCTGCCCATTCCTTCGACATCACCTTCCAAACATCCAGCACCTAGACAGACAAAGGCAACAGATGCATGGGAACGCCGCCACCTGCAAGTTCCCTTACAAGTCATACACCATCCTGATTCGAAATATATTGTCATTCCTTCACTGTCACGGAGTCAAAATCCTGGAACGCCCTCTCTAACAGCACTGTGGGTGTACTGACACCACATGGACTGCAGTGGTTCAAAAGGTAGCTCATCACCACCTTCTCAAGGGCAGTCAGGGAAAATAAATTCTGATCCTGAGACACTGACAACCCATGAAAAGATAAAGAAAATCATGATGGAGCATTGCTTCCATAACATTCCTGATTTAATGTTGGTGATTATATTTTATTAACAAGCAATAAAAAAGCCCACATTTTCTCTGCCATCAGTTTTACACTGGGAGGGTTGGTCAGTTACGGTGATTTGATGCATGTATATTGGATTCAGCAGCTCTTCAGATTATAAAGAAATTGCACTGCCCAGTGGCAGTGCATTCACAGCAATGAAAAGTAATTACTTTCAATAACGATTGACAATCATTTACCACATAACGATCGGCACTAAAAAAGCAATGCCAGGGAGACTGCTCTGTACTGGTACATTGAACACAGTAAGAAGTTTAACAACACCAGGTTAAAGTCCAACAGGTTTATTTGGTAGCAAAAGCCACACAAGCTTTCGAGGCTCTAAGCCCCTTCTTCAGGTGAGTGGGAATTCTGTTCACAAACAGAACTTATAAAGACACAGACTCAATTTACATGAATAATGGTTGGAATGCGAATACTTACAACTAATCCAGTCTTTAAGAAACAAAACAATGGGAGTGGAGAGAGCATCAAGACAGGCTAAAAAGATGTGTATTGTCTCCAGACAAGACAGCCAGTGAAACTCTGCAGGTCCACGCAACTGTGGGAGTTACAAATAGTGTGACATGAACCCAATATCCCGGTTGAGGCCGTCCTTGTGTTTGCGGTTCACTGGTACATTGAAACCAGAAAGACTGTACTGAACTGAGACCACACAGACAGACTGTACTGTAACAAACAGACTGAACTGTACTAAGACGCAGACATGAAACAAATTAATCCATGAGAATTACAACTTCTAAACTCAGCTGTGAGCAAGTAAAAGCCAAGATTTGACAAATCTGTGACCGTAAAGTAAAGCACTGAGCAATAGAATAGGCAGTCATGACACCTTACCCTTAGATCACGAGTGAACACATGTCCACACACCCATTAAATGGAAGGCCTGTTAATCATAGAATCTCTACAGTGCAGTAGAGGCCATTCGGTCCATCAAGTCTGCACCAACCCTCCGAAAGAGAACCCTACCTAGGCCCTAATCCTATAATCCCACACATTAATCATGACCAATCCCCCTTACCTGCACACCTTGGCAACTAAAGGGCAATTTAGCATGGTCAATCCATTTAACCTGCACATCTTTGGATTGTGAGAAGAAACCAGAGCACCCAGAGGGAACCCATGCAGACACGGGCAGAATGTGTAAACTCCACACAGTCACCCAGAGCTAGAATCAAACCCAGGTGCCTGGTGCTGTGAGGCAGTAATGCTAACCACTGTGCCACCATGCCACATATCCATCACCGATAAAGGGATACTGTACCAGCAATGTCCGGCAGTCAGCATTACAAACTGCTCAATGTCATTCATTCACTTAGAAAATGCTGTTGCATCTATCCACATCAACTACATATTACCAAACTATTTCTACTACCATCTTATCAGCAGCATTCCCATTTTAGTTGCCCTTATTAACATTTCCCAGTTACTTTAAGAGTCCTGTTTTTCTCCTTTTTTCCTAATGCCGCGCTCACTAACATTTCCTATCACCAACATCTGCTGGCAGGAAATGTAGAATATTTTGTGACCAAAACTCCTTGACATCTCGTGTCTAATTCAAAATGTTCAAAAGCAGCTACACATTCAACTGTGTGAAGGGACTAGCAAAAAGCTGGTCACATAGGTTCAAGATTATCAAAGCTGGAATAAAAAGCACATACAGAGACTGAGTGCTCGGTAGTGAAGGAGGAAATTTTCCAGAAAACCATATTTGTATCATCAAACATATTTTTATTGGACTAATTGGCACCACTCATAACGGGCCAACAATGCAGAGGGGCACCCCCGGATGGATATTCGATCGGGTCTCCCCCTGCACAGCTGAGAGACTCACGAATTTCAGAAACTACGGAAGATCCCTAATCTGCCTAGCAACAGCGCATAGCTGCATTTTAAACTGGCCAAGGAAGATCAAGATCCCTATGAAACGAGACAGAGAGTGGGTTATCAAAACCAAGCTATCACTGAAATATTACCAATTCGGCCAAGGCAGACATAAAAATCTGATAAACTAAGAGATAAGGATAAAAGGTTAAGAATGAAATACCCCAGACACCCAACAGGACAGGAGGACATTAACACTCAATCTCACAAGCAGGAAACACAGACACGGAACAATAGGACCAATTTAAATAAGAGGACACATAGAGATAGTAATGGGAAACGCATTTAGACACCGGGGCAGGACCAAGTAATCCCATTAACACGAACACACACCATACAAATGCTAATCCATGAAACTTCCTAGGGACTTTTGAAACTGACAGACCACTTTATACATTGTGTAAAAAAAGGCATAATCAAATGTTCCCGCGCGAATTTTGGATCCCTATAAAGATCCAGAGCTGATGTGATTTAATTGAGATCAACGTGGCCAAGCCACTGTTTCTGAGCTGGCTACGGGGGTCTCCCTGGGATCCCAGTAATTGTACAATAAAGACACGCTTTGAACCTTGATTTGCGACTCAACTTCTATTCTGCACTGGTAAGGGATATTTCCCTACAACAAAATGGCGTAGTCACGGCAGGATTTGATATCTGACTTCTGACTGATGGCCACAGTTTGAAAGTCGGGATCAAATTTAAACGAATCTGATACAAATCCAGAGCAGTCAAAGGCGAGTGCAGGTCTCCGTTCAAAGTGAGGTACCTTTAAGGGTTAGGGTTTGTCTGTTTTAAGTATTGTTGTCTTGTAGAACTGTATAATCTTGCCTAAGTTTTTAAATTGAAACAGAAGTCCGCACTAAAGAGGTACAGGTCAGAACGACCGCGTGGAAAAAGGTAAGTAACTTTTAACTTTAATAGGAGTAAAGGACCAGAGGTAAAGATAACAGGTTTTGGGCTATTTGATAACAGGAATTAAGACTAATATAAAGATAAGTACCGCATGCAGAACTAATTGGTGTAACTAACCCAGGATTGTAAATGAAACCGCTGTCTGTGCCAAGGCAATAGGACAAGGGAGTGCTTGACTCAAGGTGCCCTACCCTAAACTGGACGTTAAGAGGAGAAATCTCCCACGCTAAGGTTGGGTTTTGAAGCGGGCGCTAAGAGGCACAGGCACTCAGGGTGCAAGGCACGGACAGTGTAAATCGGGTAACAACACTGACTCTGAAGGGACGAACAACCTCAGAGTCGATACAGTTACTAACTATAACAGGGGCTTTGATAACAGAATACATGTGTGTAAGTGTTGAGGAAAAGGGGACCCGATCCATCCTGACCAAGAGACACGACGACGGAGGATCCATTAGGGACCCGGGCGGAGTTTGATAACCTTGTTCGTCTGTAGGGAACACCACAGCCCATAGCAGGATACCCGGTTTTGGGGTAACGGATCAACCCTGCTAGTGGGGGTGGTGGCCGAGCGGGAGGCGTTGTACTTAGAGGGGCTGGGAACAGGGGCGGACAAACCCACTAAACAACCAGCACACATCCCAATAAGACAACACAAAATAGTCCAAGCGTGAGGTGTCAGGAATAGTTGGGGGAGCCCAGGGGAAAGAGACCCACTGGAACCTCACTACGAGAACCTACAGCAATACAGACGGTGCTGGGGCAGTATCAGTGACAGGAGATAAGGGAGAGAGTTGAGGCACTTTTACTGTAGCAGCCAGCATACGGGGGTTGCAGGACTGCTAGACAGAAAAATGGCAGACCACGTTGTTAAGGGAGAAACTGCAGTAGCTCTCATTTTGAAGTATCTGTTAGCCAGAGAAGCGATTGTTGCAAAGATGAAACGGAATGGGTGGAACGCATCACAAACTTTAGAAGATCAAAGAAAGTGGGTAGACGGAGTTAAACGGGACAAAACAAAAGTAATGGGAGTAATATTAGTGACCCAGTTAGCTGGACTAATTGAGGAAGTAAATGCCTCTATGGAGGAGAGACACAAAGAGACAGAGCAAATTAAAGTATTACAGGAGAGAGTGAGGGAATTAGAATACAGAAACCACACTGCGGAGATAACGCAGAGATCAGAGGAAACGGACCCTCGGCGCCCATACGAGTCAGTGCAGAAACATACAGCCACTCCAGCATCAAAAGAAAACATAGACAATTATAATCTAGCGCCAGTCACGAGAGGAGGGACGTTAGCACAACCAAAGGCAACCTATAAGCCTTTTACGCCAGGGGAAAGGCAGCAGATGGATAGGAGAGATCTTAGTTTTTGTATTTCAGTGTGTTTGTGAGATCTGGTAGCTTGTCGAATGTAGGTGGTTGTTGTTGTAATTAGATTGAGAGCAGGGAGCTCTTTGTTCCTGTGGAATGTTTGCTACAGGCAGTGGGTGCAGTACATTGCACCTTGGTTTAGCCTCAGGGGGCTGGGAGAGTGTTAAAACTGTTAAAGATTAAAGTGATAGGATTTCTTGAATTTACTTTTGCTTTGAGTTAATTACAGTTTGGAAGAAAGAAGAATAAAAGCGATTGTCTTAATCAATGTTCTGTATTCTCTTTGAATGTTTTACACTCATCCCAGTCTGAAATGATAAGTTTGAATGAAAAAGGATGTACTGTGGAATGACTTTTGGAAGCTTCCATGTGTATATATGTGTGTGTGTTTAAACAAAGTGGTTGCGTGGATGCTTTGTTGTTGTTTGTTTTAATGTTAAGAAAGGATTTAAACCTTGGAAGGAAGCATGTGCTCTTTCCTTTGTCTTGAAGTAGAAATTATAAGAGTTAGTTGAGGAGTTAAGAGAAGAAAATAAGTTATTTTGTGGAAAGGTAGAAAAGCAGGAACAAAAGACTGAGGTCTATGAATTAGTTTAAAGTATATCAAGTCAGTGAAATACAGTATTAATCGCAGAATATCGCGATTTGCGAACGTCAGATAGTTTAGTATTCTGAACTAGTTAAAATTATGTACTGCCGTCGGAATTTCATGAGCCATCAAGGTTCAAGGTTTGCCAAATATAAAAGCACTGCAAAGCTTAAAACCTAGCCAGTTAAGAAACCAAAATGTTCCTAATCAAATAACTGGTATGTATTGTACCTGCTTTGATTTTGATTCGGCGCCTGTTACTTTTCCTAGAGTGCGGGGGTTTCGATCTGGAGCTCAGTTTAAAAAAAAAGAAACGGCTTAAATTAAAAGGGTTTGGATATCACGGGTACGATGTGTAAAGTGGTATGATACAACTGCCGCTTGATTATTTTTATTATACAGTATAGCACTGCCATATAGACACAAGAATAACATCAAATCCTGAAAAGCCTTAACCAACTTTGTATGATATATTCATATACTATATTGGGCATGGATAAAGACATAATTATTTTGTGAAGTACTGTGGTGTAGCGCTTGCACGCAAACAAATGATCAAATTAGAGATAGTGTAAGAGTACTCATATAAAGATCGGAACTGTATGGCATGTGATTTTAATGGGGAAAGCGATGTCTTTTGATAAGATTACATACAAATGAATGGATGTCCAATTGCAGCCAAAAAAGGCCAGTACAAAGTGTTATTTAATTCACACTAAGCTTGCTATGGATGGGGGATGCCAATTCAAGTTGATTCGGACCAGGGAACACATTTCACAGGAAAGGTTCTGAAAAACATTTGCCAACTATTAGGAATAAAACAAAAATTTCACATCCCCTATCACCCACAAAGTTCCGGGATGGTGGAGAGGATGAATCGGACTCTAAAAATAACAATGGCAAAAGCAATGCAATCCTCAGGTAGAAATTGGACAGAAGTCCTACCTGCAGTTCTGATGAGGCTTAGGGCGACCACAAATCGAACTACCGGCTTGACTCCATACGAGCTGATGACCGGGCGAGCAATGCACTTACCCGAAAACATTATTACAGGCTGGACAGATGTGGGTCCGATAAAAGATAGGATCCGACAATACATCCGAGACCTTAGCACCCAATTGAAGGGGATGCGCCGGTCCGTAATTTCTAATCAGGCACAGGTCGACGCAGAGGGGGACTCAGAAATATTACCAGAAGTCCCAAAAGCCGGGAGCCGGGTATTAACAAAAGTGCTTCCTGCAAAACCAGGATTTGCCCCAAGATGGCACGGACCTTACGAGGTCATTATTAGCGGAGATACCTGTGCCTGTATAGATATAAGGGGACAGGGGGTCTGGAAACACTGGACCCAATTAAAACTATATGAGGACAAATGAACTAAAAAATACCGTTTTGCTCATTCAACTTCCACAGGAACCAGGACCAGATCTACTATCAAGACGTCGGAACCAACTACTTTTAATTTGATTGCCTGTTTATTTTCTGTATATACTGTAATTGTAAAATACTGTTGGAAAAAAAAAGAGCGATATGGGAACAGGGACATATCTGATAATAACCCTGACCATTGTAAATACACTCCAACATATGGGGGTTAGGGGAGCAGAACCACCAATCATGGAAGGAAACCTATTCCTGAAAACACACATCCAGATCTATGGGAATAGGACCGCTTGTTACCCCTCAGCGCGATCAGTAAACTCCCTATTCATCGCAACACCAGGGTGGCTCCCACAAGAGTTATTCACTATTGACACATCGGGGGCACCCTGCAAAGAACATATTGGGTACTTTAAGCAAGGGATACAAGGAAGGTGTGTAGAGCTCACTGAGCCGGGAATTCTAAGGGGGACGGGACCCCAACCGGAGGAGACACTTGGGAACTACCCACAATGTTTTAAGGGAGAGGGATGGGGGTGCGTGCATGCCTTTGTCCCTAAAAATGATTAGTGCGCTGAGGCACATTGTGCTCTCCAGGAGTGCCGGGTCCGGGAAGGACACTTCACTTGTGACTGCAAGCAACAAAAATGCATTGCAGTCACCGCGGGTAGGCAGCTTATGTGTGGCAAGTGCAACAGCACCCACGTAAGCTCAGCCTCAGGGACATATCCATTTGATTCTCACCAAGAGGTACAATCAAGTGGACAGTCCAGGGGGAGGGAAGGTTCCACAAGATGGGGCCATGCGGTCAAACGACCCCGGGGTAATGCATGTTATCGGGTTAAAGACGGGTACGTGTTTTTATTTAAAAATGTATATATGACGGCCACAGACAGGCCTCCAAGGTTCTTTTCCGTAGGGACAATCAGACCTCTCACGGTTCCATGCCCAAGTGAAGGGCATGTCCAGAAACGCATAGTGACCAGGGCCATCAGCGCAGAATTTTGCTCCGACTGGCAGGCCCCTGTCACACTAGGGTCTTCTTTAGGATATGGATTTCTGGGGACACTATCCCTGGGAGGCGCCGCAGGGGTGATCAGTGCCAGTAATAGGAACTTCTTCATATGTGGACTGACCATTTTAGGAAACAACACCCTACAAGCATTAGGCGCAATTGACCAAGAACTCGCAGAACTCAGACTATACACACAACAAACGAGATATGCGGTGGACTATCAGCTAGCCAGACAAGGGGGGGTATGCACCATCATCAAGGAAAAATGCATCACATACGTACACGACGAGACACTAAACATAACAGCAGCCATGTCCGGGATACAAAAGCAATTGGATAACTTTAAACAGGGGTTAACAGGGACTGATGGGTGGTTAGGATGGCTGTTTAACACAGTTTGGGGAGCATATATTATGAAGGGATTAATCCTAGTAGTAGCCATCCTGTTCACACTCTGCCTTGGCCTAACCTGTATTAAAGTGATATGTGCAAATATTACATCAAGAATGCTACCCACTGCCAGTATCCAGATGCAAGAACTTAACAACGACCCAGAAGAGGAGGAACAACGGCAAGGACAACAGCTGTACAAATCACTGTTCCTCTGAAGGTCGTCCATGGGGGGTCAGCCATGAATGGCACCCCCTGGACGAGAGGAGGGACTGAAGGAGGAAATTTTCCAGAAAACCATATTTGTATCATCAAACATATTTTTATTGGACTAATTGGCACCACTCATAACGGGCCAACAATGCAGAGGGGCACCCCCGGATGGATATTCGATCGGGTCTCCCCCTGCACAGCTGAGAGACTCACGAATTTCAGAAACTACGGAAGATCCCTAATCTGCCTAGCAACAGCGCATAGCTGCATTTTAAACTGGCCAAGGAAGATCAAGATCCCTATGAAACGAGACAGAGAGTGGGTTATCAAAACCAAGCTATCACTGAAATATTACCAATTCGGCCAAGGCAGACATAAAAATCTGATAAACTAAGAGATAAGGATAAAAGGTTAAGAATGAAATACCCCAGACACCCAACAGGACAGGAGGACATTAACACTCAATCTCACAAGCAGGAAACACAGACACGGAACAATAGGACCAATTTAAATAAGAGGACACATAGAGATAGTAATGGGAAACGCATTTAGACACCGGGGCAGGACCAAGTAATCCCATTAACACGAACACACACCATACAAATGCTAATCCATGAAACTTCCTAGGGACTTTTGAAACTGACAGACCACTTTATACATTGTGTAAAAAAAGGCATAATCAAATGTTCCCGCGTGAATTTTGGATCCCTATAAAGATCCAGAGCTGATGTGATTTAATTGAGATCAACGTGGCCAAGCCACTGTTTCTGAGCTGGCTACGGGGGTCTCCCTGGGATCCCAGTAATTGTACAATAAAGACACGCTTTGAACCTTGATTTGCGACTCAACTTCTATTCTGCACTGGTAAGGGATATTTCCCTACAACAGTAGGTTCACCAGACTGATTTCTGGGATGGCAAGAATGTTGTACCAGGAGAAATTGGGTTGACTGGGCCTGAATTCACTGGAATTTAGAAGAACAAGAGGGGATCTCATTGAAGCGTATAAAATTCTGACAGGACTGGACAGACTGAATGCAGGGATGTTGTTTCCTCTGGCTAGGGGGTCTAGAACAAGGTGTCACAGTCTCAGAATACGGGGTAAGACATTTAGGACTAAGATGAGGAGAAATTTCTTCATTCAGAGGCTGATGAACCTATGGAATTCTCTACCACATCGGGCTGTGGAGGCCAAGTCACTGAATAAATTTAAGAAACAGATAGATTTCTAGACATTAAAGAAATCAAGGGGTATGCGGAGAGAGTGTGTGTATGGCATTGAGATAGAGAATCAGTCGTGTCACATTGAAGGGTGGAGCAGTCTTGATGGGCTGAATGGCCTACTCCTGTTCCTAGTTTCAATGTTTCTATTTAATACTCGAAAACAAGTGTGAACATCTTCGTGTCAGCAGCAAGTTAGTGCAGAAGTTGTTTTCAGCTGGAGTCTAACTGCTTATATTTGCCAGTCAAAGTCAGCCAGGTGGTGCATTACAAACAGCTTATTGAAATATGCAATGCACAGGATGTCGTGATGAGCAATTTTGGGATGGAAAAAGGGAAGAAGGGGGAAACCAGGATGTTAAAACAACTGGGAAAGGTTAATGAGGGCAACTATTCTGTTGAAAATTAAGTTGGCAACAGAAGTAGTTTGATGATAGTGGGCTCATGTGGATTAATCTAATGTTGCTCTCAATGAAAGTCACTGGGCTATGACAAGCAACTATGCAGGAATTCTTTGACAGGCACAATCAGCTGCCCAGTTCACACTCCAAGTTTGTAAAATAATTCTAAGGGTACCTTGCAAGTTTCCCCTGCCTCCTCTTTAGCCTGTGGCTCCTCCTCTCAGCACATAATTGTGCATCATGCAGCATACAATTTTGCCATGGGTTTTGCAGTTGTAATGATGGCAAAACTGTTGACATTTTGCCATCATTACTCTGTGAAACTGACAGCAGCTTGAGTGTCCGCACATGCAGTTAAATGTGAAAATCCAGAAGTTGCCATCAGTGATTTCCACTCCTCAATAGGATGCATAATTAAATTCCTGGTAATTGACAATGAATTAAAAATCACTGAATTAGCATTAACTCTTCCACTTTTTATGCTATATTTTCACTGTAAAAAGCCTGGGAAAAGTTAAGCCTATTTTGCTAAGTAATAATTAGTGCTGAATAATCCCTCTGATGTTGAAAATCAAATATTGTATATGTGTAGTGTACAAGAAGCCCATTCACCAGGTTGTGACTTATGCATCTGCCCCACAGCAACAAGAATTTTGGAATGTCTAGTATATAAAATTAATGATTTACTGCCTGAATGCTTGTGACACACTGAGCTGGTCATTAAGCAGCTAATTCCCCTCACTCCTGTTCAATCTACACATCAACCAGTTGCTGCTGTTGGGCTCCAGACTGTGGAGGCCCCATTTCCAAAGAAGGTTCAATTTTTACCTGATCTACACAGTAAGCTCTGATCTGCTGATTAGCGTCAGAGTAAAGTAAGATCTGGCTGGCACTATACAGGAAACCAATCTAAGCCATTCAGATTCCTGCTGTTGATTTACATTAAACAGGAGAAACAATATGGATTATTGCTATGTCTATCATTGTCACTGATATGAAACCTGGATCACAGCCTCCGATTCAAGACTCACTGATAGAGCAGAATGGATTGTAGCTCCCTCTGTGACACACTCTGGTATAACAGCATGAAAGATACCTTCCTCCAGCGCTATCTGATAATACAGTATACATTACAACTTCCTCTAACACTCGCTGATAACACATTATAGATTAGATCTCCCTCTGTAAAAGTCTCTGACAATACATATAGTTTATACCTCCCTCTGTAACACTCTGATATAACAATATAGATGATACCTCCCTCTGTGACACTCCCTGATAATGCAGAACAGATTACTTCTTCCAAGAATACATATAAATTGCACCTTGCTCTGCAGCACTGATATAATCAGTGGTGAGCTATTTGTGGCCCAAGCAGCCACAAGAGGCTCATCTGGATTGTGAGTGCTGCCCAGGAGACATTTTGTTGACCATTGCCCACATGCAAGGTTTTCACATTCTGCTGATTTCCTTCGGAGTATTTTTTTCCTCCTGCTATGACTGAAGTGAAACACAAAGGTAAAGCAAGGGGAAGGGAAGTGAGGTGCATGCCGATTGCACACAATATTGACTGAACTGTGTGCTCCCTCTGTATCCAAAGTGCAAGCATTTCCTTTGTTTTTACCATTTGAAGTTGATGATAGTTCTAACAACATATAAATGGTTCAACATTTTCTATAACTCATTAAATATACAGTGTGTATTAAATCCTATTCATAGGGTCATGGTTAGCAAACAAGTCTGATTTCAATCTTACAGCCCTCTGAAATGAAGGAAGGCCACTCGTGGCTCACTCACTAGCCTAGGTTGCCCATCACTGCCTTAGATTATACTTCACTCTGTAACACCCTCGAATATTGAGTATTGATTACACTGCCATCTGTAATAGTCTCTGACAATACCTATAGATTACATCTCCCTCTGTAAACTCTGACAATACACGTAGATTACAATTCCCTCGCACTGTTATAAATTACACAACCTCCAATAATAGTATATATTTGATGTCCCTCTCAGTCTGATGATTTATTATATGGCCCTCTGTAACACTAACAAGTGTAAATTATACATCCGTCTTCACACTCTGACAATATTATAGATTACCACTCCATCTAACAGTATACATTATAGGTTACACCTCCCTCTTATAATGTAACATAGATTACACTTCCCTCTGTAATGCACGCTGATAATACAGTATAGATTACACCCCATGTAACATATCCTGATAATGCAGTATAGATTACACACCATGTGAAACAGTCTGATAATACAGTATTATCCTGTATTACACAGCCTGATAGTCCTTGTAACACAGCCTAATAATGCAGTATAGATTAAATGCCATGCAAAGTTTGATACAATATAAATTACATGCCCTGTGACACAGCCTGATAATACAGTTTACACTACACGCCCTGTGTAACACTGCTTGATAATACAGTAGAGATCCAGTAGAGAAGGATGTGGAAATGATTGAAAGGGTGCAGAGGAGATTTACAAGGATGTTGCCTGGATTGAGTGGCATGCCTTATGAGGATAGGCTGAGGGAGCGTGGTCTTTTCTCCTTGGAGAGACGTAGGATGAGAGGAGACCTAATCGAGGTATATAAGATGTTGAGAGGCATAGATCGGGTGGACTCTCAGAGGCTTTTTCCCAGGGTGGAAATGGCTGCTACGAGAGGACACAGGTTTAAGGTGCTGGGGGGTAGGTACAGGGGAAATGTTAGGGGGAAGTTTTTCACACAGAGGGTGGTGGGCGAGTGGAATCAGCTGCCGTCAGTGATGGTGGAGGCAAACTCAATAGGGACTTTTAAGAGACTCCTGGATGAGTACATGGGACTTAATCGGATGGAGGGTTATAGGTAGGCCGAGAAGGTAGGGTTACGTTCGGCACAACTTGTGGGGCCGAAGGGCCTGTTTGTGCTGTAGTTTTTCTGTTTCTATACCCTGATACAGTATAGATTACACCCACGTAACACATTCTGATAATAAAGTATGGATTACACCTCCCTTTGTACCAGTTTCAGGTAATACATTATAAAGTACAATACACTTTGTAACACTCTGATAATGCAGCATAGTTTAAACAGTGCATGATAACGCATTTTAGATTACACCTCCTTCTGTAACACTGAATGTTGTGTAGATTACAACTTTCTTTGTAACAATCTCTGATAACAGTATAGATTACACCTCCCTCTGTAACAATCTCTGCTGTAATAGTTTAGATCAGACCTCTCTCTTACATTCTCAGATATAACAGTATAGATTACACCTCCCTTTTTAATATTCACTGATATAACAGTATGGCTTATAGCTCTCTGTAGCAGGCTACAAAAAGTATATGTTACAGCTCTCTTTGTGTAACAGATTATGATATGACCGTTTAGAATACAACTCTCTGTGTAACACTATGATATAAAAATACATATTTCCATTCCCTATGTAACATTCTCTACTCTAATAATACATAACCTGCATATACTGTAACCTTCATGCGACACATTGATATAGCAACATGGGTTTTAGCTCATAGTGCAAGACACTATGATATATTTGTACACATTTCATATATCTTTTTCTGTTAACAAGGCATGATGTAATGGTGTGGATTACAACTGTCCCACTCTCTGGAATTGCAGTAAGGATTACAGTCAACTAACATAACAGCATGTATTACATCCCGCTTCGTGACACATTCGGATATTGCAGTAGGGATTTCCTACTGTTGTCACTCTAACATTGATTCATAACAACATGGATTACAGCACCCTCTGTGGCACCCTCTGGTATTGCAGTAGGGATTACAACTCTCTTCTTGCCGTATTGATACAACAGCACAATTCTGTGGATGCTAGAAGGCTGAAATACCAGCAGGAAATGCTGGAAATACTCAACAGGTCCAGCAGAATCTGGGGGAGAAAAGCAAATTCTGATGAAAGGCCATGAGCAGAAACATTGACCATGTTTTCTCTCTAAACTGCTGCCCAACCTGTTGAGAGCATTCAGTGTTTTCTATTTTTCACCCTCTGCTGAACTGCCTGTTGTTACAACGTGGGTAGGCAGTGCCTCTCTAACACTGCCTGTGATAACAGCATGGGTAGGCAGTGCCTCTCTAACACTGCCTGTGATAGCAGCATGGATAGGCAGTGCCTCTCTAACACTGCCTGTGATAACAGCATGGATAGGCAGTGCCTCTCTAACACTGCCTGTGATAACAGCATGGATAGGCAGTGCCTCTCTAACACTGCCTGTGATAACAGCATGGATAGACAGTGCCTCTCTAACACTGCCTGTGATAACAGCATGGATAGGCAGTGCCTCTCTAACACTGCCTGTGATAGCAGCATGGATAGGCAGTGCCTCTCTAACACTGCCTGTGATAGCAGCATGGATAGGCAGTGCCTCTCTAACACTGCCTGTGATAGCAACATAAGAACATAAGAAAGAAATAGGAGCAGGAGTAGGCCATCTAGCCCCTCGAGCCTGCCCCGCCATTCAATAAGATCATGGCTGATCTGACGTGGATCAGTACCACTTACCCGCCTGATCCCCATAACCCTTAATTCCCTTACCGATCAGGAATCCATCCATCCGCGCTTTAAACATATTCAGCGAGGTAGCCTCCACCACCTCAGTGGGCAGAGAATTCCAGAGATTCACCACCCTCTGGGAGAAGAAGTTCCTCCTCAACTCTGTCTTAAACCGACCCCCCTTTATTTTGAGGCTGTGTCCTCTAGTTTTAACTTCCTTACTAAGTGGAAAGAATCTCTCCGCCTCCACCCTATCCAGCCCCCGCATTATCTTATAAGTCTCCATAAGATCCCCCCTCATCCTTCTAAACTCCAACGAGTACAAACCCAATCTCCTCAGCCTCTCCTCATAATCCAAACCCCTCATCTCCGGTATCAACCTGGTGAACCTTCTCTGCACTCCCTCCAATGCCAATATATCCTTCCTCATATAAGGGGACCAATACTGCACACAGTATTCCAGCTGCGGCCTCACCAATGCCCTGTACAGGTGCATCAAGACATCCCTGCTTTTATATTCTATCCCCTTCGCAATATAGGCCAACATCCCATTTGCCTTCTTGATCACCTGTTGTACCTGCAGACTGGGCTTTTGCGTCTCATGCACAAGGACCCCCAGGTCCCTTTGCACGGTAGCATGTTTTAATTTGTTTCCATTGAGATAGTAATCCCATTTGTTATTATTTCCTCCAAAGTGTATAACCTCGCATTTCTCAACGTTATACTCCATTTGCCATATCCTCGCCCACTCACTCAGCCTGTCCAAATCTCTCTGCAGATCTTCTCCGTCCTCCACACGATTCACTTTTCCACTTATCTTTGTGTTGTCTGCAAACTTCGTTACCCTACACTCCGTCCCCTCCTCCAGATCATCTATATAAATGGTAAATAGTTGCGGCCCGAGTACCGATCCCTGCGGCACGCCACTAGTTACCTTCCTCCAACCGGAAAAACACCCATTTATTCCGACTCTTTGCTTCCTGTCGGATAGCCAGTCCCCAATCCACTTTAACACACTACCCCCAACTCCGTGTGCCCTAATCTTCTTCAGCAGCCTTTTATGGGGCACCTTATCAAACGCCTTTTGGAAATCCAAAAACACCGCATCCACCGGTTCTCCTCCATCAACCGCCCTAGTCACATCTTCATAAAAATCCAACATGTTCGTCAAGCACGACTTTCCCCTCATGAATCCATGCTGCGTCTGATTGATCGAACCATTTCTATCCAGATGCCCTGCTATCTCCTCTTTAATAATGGATTCCAGCATTTTCCCTACTACAGACGTTAAGCTGACCGGCCTATAGTTACCCGCCTTTTGTCTCCTTCCTTTTTTAAACAGCGGCGTAACATTAGCCGTTTTCCAATCAACCGGCACTACCCCAGAATGCAACGAGTTTTGATAAATAATCACTAACGCATCCACTATTACCTCTGACATTTCTTTCAATACCCTGGGATGCATTCCATCCGGACCCGGGGACTTATCCACCTTCAGTCCCATTAGTCTACCCAGCACTGCCTCTCTGGTAACATTAATTGTATTAAGTATTTCTCCTGCTGCCAACCCTCTATCGTTAATATTTGGCAAACTATTTGTGTCTTCCACCGTGAAGACCGACACATAAAACTTATTTAAAGACTCAGCCATATCCTCATTTCCCACTATTAACTCCCCCCTCTCGTCCTCCAAGGGTCCAACATTCACTCTAGCCACTCTATTCCTTTTTATATATTTATAAAAACTTTTACTATCATTTTTTATATTAATTGCTAGCCTAGCTTCATAGTCTATCCTTCCTTTCTTTATCGCTTTCTTAGTCTCTCTTTGTTGTTTCTTAAATTTTTCCCAATCACTTGTTTCTCCACTATTTTTGGCCACTCTGTACGCAGCTGTTTTTATTTTAATACTCTCCTTTATTTCCTTCGTTATCCACGGCTGGTTCTCCCTTTTCTTACAATCCTTGTTTTTTGCTGGAATATATTTTTGCTGAGAACTGAAAAGGATCTCCTTAAAAATCCTCCACTGTTCCTCAGCTATCCTACCTGCCAGCCTGCTCTCCCAGTCTACCTTAGCCAATTCATCCCTCATCCTATCATATTTCCCTCTGTTCAAACAGAGGACACTGGTTTGGGACCAAACTTTCTCCTCTTCCATCTGAATCAGAAATTCGACCATATTGTGGTCACTAGACCCAAGAGGGTCCTTCACAATAAGATCCTTAATTCTACCTACCTCGTTACACAATACCAGATCCAAAATAGCTCGTTCCCTCGTCGGTTCCGTAACATGCTGTTCAAGGAAACTATCCCGACAGCATTCTAAGAACTCTTCCTCCATTCCACCCTTACCGACTTGAGTCTGCCAGTCAATGTGCATGTTGAAGTCCCCCATGATTATTGCCGTTCTGTTTTTACACGCATCCCTTATCTGCTTGTTTATAGCCCTCCCTACCTCAACATTATTATTTGGGGGCCTATATACCACACCTACTAGTGTCTTTCTCCCTCTACTATTCCTCATCTCTACCCATAATGATTCCACGTTTTGTTCCTCAGAGCCTATGTCATCCCTCAGTACTACCCTGATATTATCTCTTATTAATAGCGCGACCCCACCACCTTTTCCTTCCTGTCTATTCTTCCTAAACGCCTGATACCCCTGGATATTCATCTCCCAGTCCTGGTCACCTTTCAGCCACGTTTCTGTAATGGCCACTAGATCGTACCCACTCGTGCTGATTTGCACCATCAACTCATTTACCTTGTTCCGAATGCTTCGTGCATTCAGGCAAAGTGTCCTTATTCCAGCTTTTATCTGGACCCGCTTTGATGAGTCGCGAACACCCTCTCCCTCTACTCCCTTATCTAAATTACCGCCTTCATTCACTTGCACCCTCTCCTCTACCATTAATTTTGTAATTCCCCTTACCCCTGCATCCTCCACCCCATCAATTAGTTCCTTGATCCTAGTCAACTCTTCTAGCTCCCCTCCCCCCAACCTATCTAGTTTAAATTCTCCCCAGTAACCTTAGCCAACCTACCGGCCAGGATATTGGTCCCCGTGTGATTCAAGTTCCACCCGTTTTTTGTATACAGATCACCCCTGCCCCTAAAGAGGTCCCAATGGTCCAGGAACCTGAATCCCTGCCCCCTGCACCAGTCCCTCAGCCACACATTCATCTTCCACCTCACTCCATTCCTGCCCTCACCTTCCCGTGGCACAGGCAGTAATCCTGAGATTACTACCTTTGCTTTCCTCTTTCTCAGCTGTCTCCCTAATTCCCTGTACTCCCTTTTCATGACCCCTTCTCCCTTCCTACCCACATCAGCGGTACCAATATGTACCGCTACCTCAGGCTCCTCTCCCTCCCACCTCAGGATTTCCGGGACGCGACTAGCGACATCCTGGATCCCGGCCCCAGGGAGGCAGACCACCATGCGAGAATCCCGCCTACCTCCGCAGAAACGCCTGTCTGTCCCCTTCACCATCGAGTCCCCGATTAATACCGCCTTCCTCCTCTTTTCCTTAGCCCTCTGAGTTACAGGGCTGGACTCCACTGCGGAGACACGGCCACTGCTGCTTCCCCCAGGCGGGCTGTCCCCCCCAGCAGTACTCAAGCAGGAGTACTTGTTGTGCAGGGGCAAATCCACTGGGGTGCTCTCAACCACCCTAGCCTTACCCTTCCTGGCCATCACCCACTTGGCCTCCTCCCGTTGCCCTGGTGTGACCACCTGATGATAGCTCTTGTCTATCACCTCCTCATTCTCCCTCATCAGCCTAAGATCCTCGAGCTGCAGTTCCAGCTCCCTAACACGGTCCCTCAGGAACCGCAGCTCGACACACCCCTCACAGATGTGGATGTCCGGGAGGCCAGATGCCTCCAGGACCTCTCACATCCTACACTGGGAACAACACACTGGTTTCACACTCATACTGGACACTTTATGTCAAGTAAGACAGTGAAAAGTTAATAAGAGTGTAAGGAAACAAAAACTCACCCCTGCTCGTCCAAGCCCTGTGAGCCAAAGCCCTGACAGCTCACTCAACTTCCCACTCACTCTGCTGCCCGCTACGATGCTGCCCGCTGTATACTTTGGTGCGCTTTTAAACCCTCCAAAAACTTCCCCAGGCCTCTCCTGGCCCGACTTCCGGTTTTGAAAGATGGATAGACAGTGCCTCTCTAACACTGCCTGTGATAGCAGCATGGATAGGCAGTGCCTCTCTAACACTGCCTGTGATAGCAGCATGGATAGGCAGTGCCTCTCTAACACTCCCTGTGATAGCAGCATGGATAGGCAGTGCCTCTCTAACACTGCCTGTGATAGCAACATGGATAGACAGTGCCTCTCTAGCGCTCTCTGTTGTTACAACATGGATAGACAGTGACTCTCTAACATTCTCTCTAACACTCCCTGTGATAACAGCACAGATAGACAGTGCCTCTCTAACACTCCCTGTGATAACAACATGGATAGACAGTGCCTCTCTAGCACTCTCTGTTGTTACAAAATGGATAGACAGTGACTCTCTAACACCCACTGTGGTAATAGTTTGGGTTGACAGTGCCTCTTTAATACTCCCTGTGATAACAGCATGGATAGGCAGTGCCTCGTTAATACTCCCTGTGATAACAGCATGGATAGGCAGTGCCTCTCTAACACTCCCTGTGATAACAGCATGGATAGGCAGTGCCTCGTTAATACTCCCTGTGATAACAGCATGGATAGGCAGTGCCTCTCTAACACTGCCTGTGATAGCAGCATGGATAGGCAGTGCCTCTTTAATACTCCTTGTGATAACAGCATGGATAGGCAGTGCCTCTTTAATACTCCCTGCGATAACAGCTTGGGTTACAGTTCCCAGAGTAACAAACTCTGGATTTACATCAGAAATTACAGCTGTAGATGACATTCAATGCAGAAAACTGTTGTATGTGACTGCGTGCCATTGTAATGCAAAGGTGCTTGGTGGAGCAAGGTTAAGACTATAAGACATAGGAGCAGAAATCGGTCAATCAGCCTACTGAGCCTGCTTCACCATTCAATGAGATCATGACTGATTTGATATGATAATACTCAACTCCACTTTCCCACATTATCCCCATAACCCTTGATTCCCTTACTGATTAAAAATGTCTATCTCAGCCTTGAACATACTTAACAGTCCAGCCTCTACAATATAGAATTCCACAAATTCACTTTCCTCAGAGGAGAGACTCCCCCTCAACTCTGTCTTAAATGGATGATCCCCTACTCTGAGATTATATCCTTTGGTCCTAGACTCTCCCACAAGGGGAAACAACCTCTCAGCATCTACTCTGTCAAGCCTCCTGAGAATCCTATATGCCTCAATAAGGTCACCTCTCATTCTTATAAACTTCAATGAGTACAGAACCAACCCACTGAAATTCTCATAAGAAAATCCCTCCATACCTGCGATTAGCAGAGTGAACCTTCTCTGGACTGCCTCCAATGCCAGTATATCTTCCCTAAAATAAGGAAACCAAAACTGTTCGCCGTATTCCAGATGTAGTCTATCTAGTGCCTTGTAGCTTTAGCACAAGCTTCCTATTTTTATACTTCATTCCCTTTGAAATAATGGCTAACATTCCATTTGACTTCATTGTTACCCACTGAAATTGCATGCAAGTTTTTTGTGATTTATGCACGAGGGCCCCATGTCCCTCTGTGCTGCAGCCTTTCTCTATTTAGATAATATTCAGCTCCTTTATTTTTCCTATCAAAGTGCATACCATCTGCCAGGTTTTTTGTCCACATACTTAACCTGTTTATATTCCTCTGTGGCCTCTGTCATCCTCACAACTTATCTTCCCACCTATTTTTGTCATCTGCAAACATGGCAATAGTACATTCACTTCCCTTGTTCAAGTCACTAATATATAGTGTAAATAATTGTGGCCTAGCACTGATCCCTGTGACACTCCACTCCAGGCTGCCATCTTGAAAATTCCCCAATTAACACTGTCTTCTATTTGTTAGCTAATCCTCTGTCCATGCTTATGTACCACCGCAAACATAATGGACTTTTATCTTAAGTAGGCTTTTGTGTGGTACCTTATCAAATGCTTTTTAAAAATCCAAATATATTGCATCCACTGGCTTCAGTTTATCTACCCTCCAGTTACCACCTCACAGAATTCTAATAAATTTGTCAGGCACAATTTTGCCTTCATGAAGCCATGCTAACTCTGCTCGATTATTATATGTATTTGTAAATATTCTGCTATCACGTCATTTATAATGGACTCTAACAATTTTCTAATGACAGATGTTAAGCTAACTAACCTGTTTGTTTGTCTCCCTCACTTTTTGAATGACAGAGGAATGGAGAATAACACCATCCACAGTATGATGTATAGAGGCACATGGTAGTAGTCTTGGAGAATTGTGTAAAAGGGAGCAGTACCATGTATGGCAGTAACTGGGACTGTACATAGTTAATGATTACCAATAAAGTGTTCATTTTTTAACAGTCTCAAGGTATCATCACTGAGACACCAAATAAAACCATCGCACAACATGAAGTGTGAAGTGATACGTTTTGAACAAGAGAACCCATATAATACATGATACAATTCTAGAGGGGTGCAGGAGCAGAAGGGAGAAGCGGCTGGGTTGGGGGGTATATGTGCATTGATGATGTCAGGGTAAGTTGATAAATCAGTCAACATGGCAGACAGGATCCTAGGCTTTATAAATAGAGGAGTAAAACACAAGAGCAAGGAAGTTATGATGAACATTTATAAAACACTAACAGCCTGAGCTGGAGTACTGTATCCAGTTCTTCACCCTCCAAAGGATATGAAGACCATTAGAGAAGATTCACAAAAATGCTTCCTACAATGTTAGTTTTCAGTTACATAGATAGATTGGCGAAGTTGGGGCTGTTCTTATAAAAGAGCAGTTTTAGAGGAGATTTGTTGGAATGGTTCAAAATCATGCAGGAACTGGACAGTGTAGATGGGGAGAAACTGTTCCCATTGGTGGAAGGATAGAGAACCAGTAGACACCAACTTAAAGTGGTTGCAGAAAAGTGTTTTCACACCAACTGGTTTGGATCAGAAATGTATTCCCTCAGAGTATGGTGGAGGCAGATTCAATCACAGTTTTAAAACTGGAACTGAATAACTGTATGATGACAAAACATTTGCAGGACTGAGATGAAAAGGAAAGGAATAAGACCAGCTGAATTATTCTCACAGAGAGCTAGCAAGGACCTGAAGTCTGAAGGGCCACTTTTTGCGCTGCAAGCATTGTATGATTCTCATAAAACAGCATAGAATGCACCTTACTCTGTTATACTCACTGGTATAACGGTATAGATTATACCTCCCACTGTAGCACTCTGATACAACAGTATAGATTATATCTCCCTTTGTAACACTCTGATATAACAGTATAGATTATACCTCCCTCCAAGGCAGTCTCTGATATAACCTTGTGATGCCACACAGGGTCAGGCATGATATAGGAGGGGTTTTGAGACATGGTATAGATACCCAGAAGTCCAAGTATTTTTCTTTAAATTAACACAAATGAAGCCACATAGCCAAGTTTGTGTAGGCCTGGAAAAATTTATCAATTTTGCTTCCAATTTCCACCCCTTTATCACCTTCACATGGTCCCTCTCTGACAGTTCTCTTCCCTTCTTTGACCTCTCTGTCTCCATTTCTGATGATAAAACTGTCCATCAATATCCATTACAAGCCCACTGACTCGCACAACCACCTTGAGTACAGCTCTTCATACCCCACATCCTGTAAGGATTCCATTCCATTCTCTCAGTTCCCTCGCCTCAATTGCATCTGTTCTGATGAAATCACTTTCCAAAATGGCACTGCTGATATGTCTTCCTTAATCATGGTTTTCCACTGACTGTGGTTGGCAGGGCTCTCAACTATGTCCAACTCATCTCCCGGGCCACTCCTCTCACTCCCTCCCCTCCCTCCTGGAACCAGCATAGAGTCCCCCTTTTCCTCACTTTTCACCCCATTAGCCTCCACATTTAAAGGATCATCCTCCACTATTTCCGTCAACTCCAGCATGATACCACCACTCAACATACCTTCCCCTCACTCTTTCTGTCAGCATTTTGCAGGGACCGTTCCCTCTGGGGCACCCTGGTTCACTCCTTCATCACACCCAACACCTCATCCACTGCTAAAGACACCTTCCCATGCAATCTTAGAAATTGCAACAGCTACCCCTTCACCTCCTCCCTGTTCACCATCCCTGGGTCCAAATACTCTTTTCAGGTGAAGGAGCGCTTCACATGCACCTCCTTCAATCTGGTCTATTTCACTCGCTGTTCCCAATGCGGTCCACTCTACATCAGAGAGACCAACTGCAGACTGGATGACTGCTTTGAGAACACCTTCAGTCCATCCGCAAGCAGGAACCAGACCTTCCTGTCGCTTGCCATTTCAACAAACCACCCTGCTCTCCTTTCTGCATCCTTGGTCTTTTGCAATGTTCCACTGAAGCCCAACGTAAACTGGAGGAACAGTACCTCATCTTCCGATTACACCTTACAGCTTTGCAGACTGAACATTGAATTCAACAGCTTCAGAGCATGAAATCTCTCCTCCACCTTCACCCCATTTATTTTGTTTTGCTTCACTTCTATTTAATCAATTTTTATTACTTGATATTCTTATTTTTATTTTTCCACTTCTAAGATCTTGCTTTCCATTTTGTTTCACCTCCCTCACTCCCGCCATGACAGCCTTGTGCCACATTCCTACATTTTGCTCTGCCATTTACACATTCCGATCTTTTAATGGATGCTATTAGCATCATTCCTAGCATTATCATCACCATTTACATTCCCTTTGTTTTTTGTCTATGCCATCCCAATCAATAACAGCCCCCACCCCTCAACTTCACAGTATAAACCTTGTCCTATTTTCCAGCTCTGAGGGTCATCCAGACTCGAAATGTTGGCTCTATCCTCTCTCCACAGATACTGTCAGACCTGCTGAGATTTTCCAGCATTTTCTGTTGTTGTTTCAGATTCCAGCATCCACAGTATTTTGCTTTTAGCCAAGTTCATTGTCGTAAATCATAGAAATGATACAGCACAGAAGAGGCCATTTGGCCCATCTTGTCCATGCCAACCCAAAGACACTCAGGTGCCCTTTCTAATCTTTCTAAAACGTTTTTCATGTCTCTTCTAATCCTTTTGCCACTTAGCGTGAATCTATCACCCCTGGTTTATGAACTCTCTGCCAGCAAATCAGGTTCCTCCTACCTACTCTAACTCTACCCCTCCCAATTTTGTATATCTCAGTGATGTCACCCCTCAGCCTTCTCTGTTCCAAGGAAAACAACCCCAACTTCTCCAATCTCTCCTCGTAGCAACAATTCTCCAGCCCTGACAACATTCTAGTAGATCTCTGCACCACAGAGCAGCTCCCTATAATGCAATGACCAGAACTGCACATAATACTCCATTTACGTGGCCTCACCAGCCTTATACAGTTTCATCATTATATTCCTACTTTTGTATTCTATACCTATGCCAATAAAGGAGAACATTCCATTACCATTCTTTAGAAACTTATCTACCTGCATTGCTACTTCAAGGGACCTGTGAACTTGCATGCCAAGATCTCTCACCTCATTTACCCTCCTCAGTTTATTCCGGTTTACTGTGTATTCCCTTTTACTGTTTGACCTACCTAAATGCATTACCTCACACTTAGGACAAGGAACAAAGGAAACTACAGCACAGGAACAGACCCTCCGGCCCTCCAAGCCTGCGTCGACCATGCTGCCCGTCTGAACTAAAACCCTCTACCCTTCCAGGGACCATATCCCTCTATTCCCATTTTATTCATGTATTTGTCAAGATGCCCCTTAAAAGTCACTGTCATATCTGCTCCCACTACCTCCCCCCACAGGAAGTTCCAGACACCCACCACCCTCTGTGTAAAAAATTTGCCTCGTACATCTCCTTTAAACCTTGCCCCTCGCACCTTAAACCTATGCCCCCTAGTAATTGACTCTTCCATCCTGGGAAAAAAGCTTCTGACCATCCACTCTGTCCATGCCTCTCATAATCTTGTAGACTTCTGTCAAGTAGCTCCTCAACATCAGTCGTTCCAAGGAGAACAAACCAAGTTTCTCCAACCTCTCCTCACAGCTAATGCCCTCCATACCAGGCAACATCCTGGTAAATCTTTTCTGTACCCTCTCCAAAGCCTCCACATCCTTCAGGCAGTTAGGCGACCAGAATTGAACACTATATTCCAAGCGCAGCCTAACTAAGGTTCTATAAAGCTGCAACATGACTTGCCAATTTTTAAACTCAATGTCCTGGCTGATGAAAGCAAGCATGCCATGTGCCTTCTTTTGACTACCTTCTCCACCTGCATTGCCACTTTCAGTGACCTGTGTACCTATACACCCAGATCCCTTTGCCTATCAATACTCTTAAGGGTTCTGCCATTTACTGTATATTTCCTATCTGTATTAGGCCATCCAAAATGCATTACCTCACATTTGTCTAGATTAAACTCCATCTGCCATCTCTCCAGCCAAGCCTCCAAATGATCTATATCCTGCTGTATCCTCCGACGTTCCTCATCTCTATCCACAATTCCACCAACATTTGTGTCGTCCGCAAATTTACTAATCAAACCAGTTACATTTTCCTCCAAATCATTTATATATATTACAAACAGCAAAGGTACCAGCACTGATCCCTGAGAAACACAACTAGTCACAGCCCTCCATTCAGAAAAACACCCCTCCACTGCTACCCTCTGTCTTCTATGACCGAGCCAGTTCTGTATCCATCTTGCCAGCTCACCTCTGGTCCCGTGCGACTTCACCTTCTGCACCAGTCTGCCAAGAGGGGCCTGGTCAAAGGCCTTACTGAAGACCATGTAGACAACATCCACTGCCATACCCTCATCACTTCCTTGAAAAACTTGATCAAGCTAGTGAGACACAACCTCCCCTTCACAAAACCATGTTGCCTCTCGCTAATACGTCCACTTATTTCCAAGCGAGAGTAAATCCTGTCTCAAAGAATCCTCTTCAATAATTTCCCTACCACTGACATACGGCTCACCAGCCTGTAATTACCTGGATTATCCTTGCTATCCTTCTTAAACAAAGAAACAACATTGGCTATTCTCCAATCCTCTGGGACCTCCCCTGTGGCCAGTGAGGATACAAATATTTCTATCAAGGCCCCAGCAATTTCCTCCTTTGCCGCTCTCAGTATTCTGGGGTATATCCCATTGGCTCCTGGGATCTTGTCTACCTTAATGTTTTTCAAGACCCCTAATACCTCCTCCTTTTTGATCTCAACATGACCCAAACTATCTGCACACCCTTCCCCAGCCAAATCATCCACCAAGTCCATCTCTTTGGTGCATACTGATGCAAAGTACTCATTTAATACCTCGCCCATTTCCTCTGGCTCCACGCATAGATTCCCTCCCCTGTCCTTGAGTGGGCCAGCCCTCTCCCTGGCTACCCTCTTGCTCTTTATATATGTATAAAAAGCCTTGGGATTTTCCTTAATCTTCCTAGCCAATTACTTTTAGCCCTCCTGACTCCTTGCTTAAGTTTCTTTCTACATCCCTTGTATTCCACACTTGCTTTGTGTTCCCAGCCTCCTAACCTTGACAAATGCTTCCTTTTTCTTGCTGACTAGGCTCACAATGTCTCTCGTTATCCAAGGTTCCCGAAACTTGCCATACTTATTTTTCATCCTTCCAGGAACATGCCAGTCCTGAATTCTTATCAACTTACACTTGAAAGCCTCCCATATGCCAGATATTGATTTGTCCTCAAACATCTGCCCCCAATCTACATTCTTCAGTTCCTGCCTAATATTGTTGTAATTAGCCTTCCCCCAGTTTTGCACCTTCATCTGAGGACTACACCTATCTTTATCCATGGTACCTTAAAGCTTACTGAATTGTGGTCACTGTTCCCGAACTGCTCCTCTACTGAAACGTCGACCACCAGGCCGGGTTCATTCCTCAATATCAGGTCCAGTACGTCCCCTTCCCTAGTTGGACTATCTACATACTGTTTCAAGAAGCTCTCCTGGATGCTCCTTACAAACTCTGCCCCAGCCACATCCCTAGTACTAAGTGTCCCAGTCAATATAGGGGAAGTTAAAATCACCCACCACAACAACCCTGTTAATCTGCCTACATATTTGTTCCTCTACCTCCCACTGGCTTATCAGAACTGAACTCCACCTGTCACTTTCCTGCCCACTCCACCAATTCATCTACTTAATTTTGGAGCTAACAGCTATCCTCTACGCTATCCACTACCTGGTCAGTTTGTGTGTCATCTGCAAATTTCCCAATTGTGCCCCCCATGTTCAAGTCCAAGTTGTTAATATATGAAAAGAAAAGCAGGGGTCCCAACACCAAGCCCTGTGGAACACTACTTGAAACAGCTTTTCATTCGCAAGGGCAGCCATCAACTATTACCTTTGTTTCCTGTTACTAAGCCGACTTTGGATCCAATTTGTCTCATTACCCTGTAACCCATGGGCTTTTACTTTTTTTGAGCAATTTGCTATGAGGGGCCTTGTGAAATGCCTTATTACACTCCACATCGACAACATTCATTGCACTACTCTCATCAATTCTCCTTGTCACTTCCTCAACAAATTCAATCAAATTTGTAAGACTTCACTTTCCTTCAACAAAGCTATGCTGACTTTCCCTGACCAGTCCATGCCTTTCTAAATGACAGTTCATCTGATCTCTCAAGATTGATTCTAACAATTTGCCCACCATCGAATTAAGACGAACAGACCGATAATTGTTTGGCATTTCCTTCGTACCCTTTTTAAACAACAGAACAAAATTTGCATTCCTCCAAAACCTCACCTGTGTCTAGTGAAGATTGGAAAATAGTCCTCAGAGCATGTTACTTCCTCCCTGACCTCCTTCAACATCTTAAGGAACAATCAATCCAGCCCTGGTGACATATCCACTTTCAAGGAAACACTTCCTCTTTTGTGATGATTATTTTATCCAATATTTCACACTGGTCCTCTTGGGTTGAAAACAGAAAAGATTCTAATTACCGAAGGGGTTCTCATCCAGTCCTTAGTCATATTCCAAATTGGGTTCATTGTCCACAAAACACACAGTGTGTGGACTTACGTCTGCAAGAGCATGTTGGGAAAAGAGGTCAGCTTTGCACAAGCATGAAAACAAGAAGAACAATAAACAAAGACGCCATCAAACTATAATTGGCTAATAGCTGGTCAGACAGCAGCATTCCAGAGGACAATGGGATCTTGATGAACTTAACCTGGTTAGTATCCTGTTTATTTCGAATAATGAGTTTAAGGCTTAACAGGACAATAGAACGCAGGCCAAGTGTGTACGTGTAGCATGACTCAGTGCCAGCAACATCGGAGGCATCAGCAGTGGCAACCCAAAGGAACAACCAACACACGAAGGAAGATACCCGGAGTCCAAGACTTGGAAGAAGACAACCCTACCAGAAGGGAGCCTGATCAACTCGCCTTGCCGTAGGTAGTATTGGAGTTCAAGCCTTGAGCCGTGTGTTCTGCTGTAGCAAATAATCAGTATTTTTGCAAGTGTTGAGTAAAAAGGCAGTTCAAATGTTTGAGGGTAATTGGCATTCCAGCAAGTTGAGGAAAAAATAGTTCATGTTCATTAAGTGTCTTTTCCACCTTAAAGATTGAGTTAAATGAAATATTCTGTGCAAATGTTTCTTTATCTGGCACACCAGTTGATACTCTATTCTGACAGTCAACACAGTGAATTTGCACACAGCAGGTAACCCACACCTTCCCAATTTTCATCCTAAAGCTTCCTCTTGTAACAGGAGTCAACACTCTACTTAAGATAGTCTGATGAGGCTGCACAGCTGATCCTTGCTTGCACTGATTCCTCAGTCATGTGACTTCCTGTGGCCATCAAATGCAGAGATAATGTAATCTAGAAAATGGAAGGGAGAATGTTGGCCCCTATGACATCACAGTATAGATTACACCTCCCTCTGTAACATTCTCTGATATAATAGCATAGATTGCATTGTCCATTGTGACACTCTGATAGAACAGATTTTTGATTATACATCCCTCTATAGCACTCTCTGATATAACAGCATAGAGGATACCTCTCTCTAACACTTGGATATAACGGTATAGATTACACCTTCCTGAATACCAATCTCTGATATAACAGTGTAGATTACACATCACTCTGTAGCACTCTCATATAACAGTTGTGATGTCATACAGGGTCAGGAATGATATAGGTGGGGTTCCAAGACACAACATAGATACCCAGACGTTGGACTGATAAACAATTTATTAATTAACCCACATGAAGGCACCTAGCCAAATTTCATAGTTATGAAAACAGAAAAGGTTCCTAGTTACCGAAGGGGATCTGATCCAGCCCTCAGTCAAATTCTGAATCAGGTTCAATGTCCATAAAATATATGTTAAATTTGCACACAGGAATCCAACGCAATCCAAGCATGCACCCTAAAGCTTCCTCTTCTAACAGGACTCAGCAATCTACTTGTATAGACTAATAAGGCTACACAATTGATCCTTGCTTGCATTGGTTCCTCATCAGTGTTATGTGACTTCCTGTGGCCATCTTGGTAGGCATGGCTGTACTCAAGCAGCCATGTTGAATGTGGGGTGGATGTAATCTAGAAAATGGGAGGGAGAATGATGGTAATAAACCCCCTCCAGCACCCAGGAGCCTCTGAACTTCATACATTACAGATTACACCTCTCTCTGATATAACAATATGGATTTGACCTCCCTTTAATGCTCTCTGATATAACAGTATATATATTTTACTTCCCTCTCTGTAACAGTAATATAACAGCATAAATGACACTGCACTCTCTAACACTCTGATATAACAATATACACCTCCCACTGCAACACTCACTGATATCCAGTATACATTAACCTCCCTAATATAACAGTACAGATGACACCTCATTCTGTAATGCTGTCTGATAACAATATAGATTACACCTCCCTCTGTAACACCTTCTGATATATTGTAGATTAGTTTGCTCTGTGACACCCTCAGAAATAACAGTATAGATTATACCTCCCTCTGTAACACTGCCTGATATAACAGTATAGATTATACCTCCCTCTGTAACACTGCCTGATATAACAGCATAGATTACACCTTCTGTAACACTCTCTGATATAACAGTATAGATTACACCTTCTGTAAAACTCTCTGATATAACAGTGTAGATTACACCTCCCACTGTAACACTGTCTGATATAATAGTATTAATTATACATTGCCCAGTAACACTGTCTGATATAATAGTATAGATTGCACCTCCCTCTGTAACTCTGATATAATAGTATAGATTGCACCTCCCACTGTAACACTGATACAACAGTATAGGTTACATTTGGTTTGCCCTAATAGATAAATAAAAAGTGTAGGTTACTCTTCTGTATGTAACAATCTGTGATATCACAGTGTAGCTTACTCCTCACTCTGTAACTCCTTCTGATATAACAGTATGGAGTACAGCCCTCTCTGTAAAAAGAACTCTGATGTAAATGTATAGTTAATATCTACCTCTGTAACAGTATCTGATATAACATTATAGAATACACCTCCTTCTGTAACAGTCTCTGATATAACAGTATGGATTACAACCTCTAACAATTTCTGATATAACAGGATAGACAATACTTACTTCTGTAACAGTATGTGATATAACATTATAGATTACACTTCACTCTCTGATATAACAGTATAGATTATACCTCTCTCTGTTATAACAGTATAGATTATACCTCTGTTATAACAGTATAGATTATACCTCTCACTGTGACACTCTCTGATACAAGAATATAGAGTACACCACCCTCGGTACCACACTCTGTTGTAACAGTATAGATAATACGTCCCTCCCTCTTTAACACTCTCAGATATAACAGTATAATTACAATTCCTGTTGTAACAATCTCTGATGTAACAGCACAGATTATTCCTCTCTCTTTACCTTTCTTTGATATGACAGCATAGTTTATAGCTCTCTCTGTTTCAATCCCTGATATAAATCTCGATTATACCACCCCACGCTCTCAGTTAAAACAGGATAGATTTTGACTACCTCTGTAAAAATCTCTGATAAGAGTATAGATTATACCTCCCTCTGTAGAAAACTTTGAAACAACAGTATAGATTACATCTCCCTCTGTAACAGTCTCTATGTTAAATGTTATAGATAATACCTGTCTATGTAACAATATCTAATATATCATGGATTACACTTCTTTCTGTAACATTCTCTAATATAACAGTATAGATTATACTCCCCTCAGTTGCACTCTCTCATAGAACAGTATAGATTACACATCCCTCAATTACACTCTGATGTAATAGTATAGATTATATTCCACTCTGTAACACTCTCTGATAAAACAGTATTAATTACACCTCTGTTGTAATGGTATAGATCATGTGCTCTATGTATATAATGTATGTTGGGGTACATAATGCACCTTTAAGAGTGCGATTAGGAGACCCTGGGGGATTAACTCCTCCCATTGTGGCACTGGGTTGTGCAGTCTTAGGTCTAATTGTGGAACATTGCACACCTACAATAAAGAGCTCCCAGTATTCAAGTTACCAAGTCTACCTCATGGTTCTTTAGGCACCATTAGTCGATGGGTGCATACGTAACAACTAGTGACGAGGCTGCTTCATGGCTTACACATTCTGCTGGTGTTCCATTCTGGAAAGTGGGGGGAGGGGATTGTGCATCATGCCGGACTTTGTAGGACAGCACAGGAAAGGAACCAAAGCATGGCAACCTTACGAAGAACAGGTAGAACGACCACTGTTGCTTCATTTGAACAGTCCATTCAGGGGGAAGGTAGTACTTGCCTGGAAGCTGGTTGAAAACATTGCAGGAAGCGATTGCAAAGGGGATCTGGGCTGCCTTCGACGGCAGAGAAGGTGTGCTAACCACGGTCATCGAGGGAGTGGCTGTCGTGGAAGCAGGTCCTGAGGGGACTCGGGCTGCGGGTGGGTGCGAGCGGCAGCGGGAGGAGGTTTCAGATCCAGACTTGTTTGGTGGAAAATCTTCCTGTCAGCGGAAAAACAAAATGGTGGCCAGTTTCAGATCCATAGGCCCCTTCGACAAAGAGGCAGAGAGCTGGAAACCTCATGCAGAGTACTTCAGTGCTTATCTGCAGGCAAATAAGGTGGGCAATGAACTGGTTATACTGGTGTTTTTAAGAATCATGAGGAGCAAGATGTTCGCTGATTTAAGAAGTTTGGTATAACCTGAAAAACCTGCTGAGAAGACTTAGTGAGAATTGTGCAATTAGAAGATCATTTCACTCCAAAGCCAATGATGATTGCAGAGCGTTTCAGATTTTATAAGTGAGACCAACTCAAAGGGGAGTCCACTGCTCAATTTGTGGCAACTGTGAAAAGGCTGGCAGAGCATTGCGAGTTTGGAAACATACACATGGGCGGCACGGTAGCACAGTGGTTAGCACTGCTGCTTCACAGCTCCAGGGTCCCGGGTTCGATTCCCGGCTCGGGTCACTGTCTGTGTGGAGTTTGCACATTCTCCTCGTGTCTGCATGGGTTTCCTCCGGGTGCTCCGGTTTTCTCCCACAGTCCAAAGATGTGCGGGTTAGGTTGATTGGCCAGGTTAAAAATTGCCCCTTAGAGTCCTAAGATGCGTAAGTGAGAGGGATTAGCGGGTAAGTATGTGGAGGTAGGGCCTGGGTGGGATTGTGGTCGGTGCAGACTCGATGGGCCGAATGGCCTCCTTCTGCACTGTAGGGTTTCTATGATTTCTATGATTTCATACACCAGGATGCCTTACAGGATTAACTGGTTTGTGACCTCTGGCATGAAGCCATCCAACGGAAGTTATTGGCTGAAAATAATTTACAGTTTAAGTCCACATTGGAGAT
Source organism: Mustelus asterias (assembly GCF_964213995.1). Taxonomy (NCBI): domain Eukaryota; kingdom Metazoa; phylum Chordata; class Chondrichthyes; order Carcharhiniformes; family Triakidae; genus Mustelus; species Mustelus asterias. Next base: position 77,885,053 of record NC_135809.1, read on the forward strand.
CGCAACTTCCATGGAGTTAGCCGCCAGAGAAGCAGAGCAGTTGGGTGTCAGCACCCAGGTGCACAAAGTAACAGAAGCTCCGCAGAGTTTGGTGCTGCCAGCGGAATGCCGCCAATGAGGCAGGACATCCCACAGGGAGTCGAATTTCTAGACACAAGAGGCCCAATGTCTCACGTGCAAGCAAGTTGGTCACATTACCCAGAACTGCCGGGTGCATGTAGCGCAGAGAGGGGAAATTAAAAGGGAACTTTTAGAAGGGCAAAACAAAAGGTCCAGGTTGCCAGCCATGGAGAGGATAGGGAGTCAGCCAGGTGTGCAGGGGAAGCAAACAGTCCAGAGAAACAAGAGTTAAGGCTGAACATTCTGTTGGTACAGGGTGAAGCCGATCGTTTCTGGAAGGAACTCAACTGGAAGGAAAACCGTGAAAATGGAAGTTGATACGGGGCGACGGTGTCCTTGTTAGCCAAATCAATATACAAGGAGAAGTTAAAAACCCTGCCATTAAAGCCTGCCAAGATCACATTGTGAACATGTGCAGATCAAGTATACCCCTCAAAGGTTATGTACTGGTGAAGGTACAGTTGAGTGGCTTGCCAGGAGTCCAGTGTTACCTGAACAATATTTTGGTCATGGGTTTGACTAAGGAGGAGCATTTAAAGAACCTGGAGAACCCTTAAACAGGTTGCAGGAGCACGGTCTACAAGTGTGAGGTTATCCATTTTGGCAGAAAAAGTAGAAAGACAAATTACCTAAATGGAAAGCAGATTCAAAATGCAGAGGGATGTGGGTGTGTATGTTCATGAATCGCACAAAGTCAGTATGCAGGTGCAGCAAGCAATAAAAAGGCAAATGGAATTTATTGGAAAAGGAGAAGTGTTGTTGCAATTGTATAGGGTGTTGGTGAGACCACATCTGGAGTATTGTGTCCTTTTTTGAGGAAGGATGTGGTGGCATTGGAGGCAATTCCGAGGATGTTCACCAGATTTATTCCAGGGATGAAGGGGTTGCCTACTTCTGCTCCTAATTCCTATGTTCCTAAGTCAAAAGAGAGAAATGCACATTCTTTAAAGACTTAATTGAGTACCTGGGCCATGTAATTAATGGTGATGGGTTACACAAGTGTCTAAGAAGATAGAGGCCATCATTAAGAACATAAGAACTAGGAGCAGGAGTAGGCCATATGGCCCCTCGTGCCTGCTCTGCCATTCAATATGATCATGGCTGATCTTTTTGTGGACTTAACTCCACTTTTGTGGACTTAACGTCCGCTCACCATAACCCTTAATTCCTTTGCTGTTCAAAAATTTATCTATCTTTGCCTTAAAAACATTCAATGAGTTTGCCTCAACTGCTTCACTGGGCAGGGAATTCCACAGATTCATAACCCTTTGTGTGAAGAAATTCCTCCTCAACTCAGTCCTAAATCTGCTCCCCCTTACTTTGGGGCCATGCCCCCTAGTTCTAGTTTCACCCACCAGTGGAAACAACTTCCCTGTTTCTATCTTATCTATTCCCTTCATAATCTTATATGTTTCTATAAGATCTCCCCTCATTCTTCTGAATTCCAATCAGTATAGCCCCATTCTACTCAGTCTCTCCTCATAAGCCAACCCTCTCAACTCCAGAATTTAAGGCCCCAAGACCAGAATATGTCCTAATTGAGGTCGTTTTTAGGACTTATTAATTACTACAGCAATGACAAGATGGAGTACAGGAAAGAGATAGAGAACCTACTGAAATGGTGCAATGACAATAAACTCTCCCTCAATGTCAGTAAAATGAAGGAGCTAGTCATCGACTTCAGGAAACATAATGGAGGACATGCTCCTGTCTACATCAACGATGATGAAGTGGAGATGGTCAAGAGCTTCAGGTTTCTAGGTGTCCAGATCACCAACAACCTGTTCTGGTCCCTTCACATTATGGTTAAGAAAGCCCACGACTCTCACCAATTTTTACAGATGCACCACAGGAAGCATCCTTTCCAGATGTATCACACCTTGGTATGGCTCCTGCTCTGACCAAGACCGCAAGAAACTGCAAAGGGTTATGAACATAGCCTGATCCATCGTGCAAACCAGCCTCCCATCCACTAACTCCGTCTACCCTTCCCACTGCTTCGGGAAAGCAGCCAGCATAATCAAGGACCCCACGCACCCCGGACATACTCTCTTCCACTCTCTTCCATCGGGAAAAAGATACAGAAGTCTGAAACCACATATCAACCGACTCAAGAACAACTTCTTCCTGCTGTCAATATGCTTTTCAATGGACCTATCATATATTAAGCTGATCTTTCTCTTCACCCTACCTGTAACTCCAACTTTATATTCTGCACCCTATCCTTTCCTTCTCTCCTATGTACTCTAAGAACAGTGTGCTTTGTCTGTATAGTGCGCAAGAAACAATACTTTTCACTGTATCCCAGTACATGTGATAATGATAAATCAAATCAAAGTGCAGAATTACCCACCATGTGTGGTAAGAGGCGACACTCTGCATTATATGGATGCTCCCTGGTTACAGAAGTTGAAATTGAACTCGGGCATGGTTAATAGGCTGGCGGACTCGAACACGAGGTTACAAAACATTTTGGAAAAATTTAAAGACTTGGAGAAATGAAGGGTGTCAAGGTTAAATTACGGCTTAAGGCGGGATGCTTGTCCAAGATCTTTAAAGGCATGTCCGGTACCGTACGCTATTGGGGTTACGCTGTTAGGCTTAAGGTGCAGGCTGAATTGGATCAATTGGTGGATCTGGGTGTGTTGGAACCAGCGACCATCAGAGAATGGGCTACCCCAATTGTTACATTGAAATCAGAAAAGTCAGTGAGAATTTGTGGGGATTTTAAAGTGAAAGTAAACCCAGCCCTACGTGCAGACCAATACCCGCTTCCTCCCATTGTGGATCTATTCAGTGGCCAGGCAGGGGGAAGGAAATCCTCCAAAATGGACCTATCGCAGGTCTATTTGCCGGTGGGGGTAGTGAAGGATTCATAGCCACTGCTAACGATAGCTGAAGAAGGGGCTTGGAGCTCCGAAAGCTTGTGTGGCTTTTGCTACCAAATAAACCTGTTGGACTTTAACCTGGTGTTGTTAAACTTCTTACTGTGTTTACCCCAGTCCAACGCCGGCATCTC